>NC_090898.1:6740897-7040897 GCF_040956055.1 Brachionichthys hirsutus
GTGGCTGTAAAGCGGGGAGAGGAGAGGAAAGCCGAGCCGAGGAGAGAGGAGGTGGGTAGATAGAGGGATAGAGGGAGGGAGGTGAAGGGGTGTTTGTGGCTGTAGTGGTTGCTCTATAGCCCCCCCCCCCCCCCCCCCCAGTGTGTGAAGGATCCGTGTCTGTCCCAAGGACACGAGAATAATTAGAAAAGCTTTCAGGCCAGAAAGTGCAGATTCAGGTTTTAATACACAAAATTATTTCAGGGGCAGTGAATCGGAAAGCCATTTGTTGGTGACCTTCCTGAGAGCCCCCCCCCCCTCCCCGGTACAGGGCAAGATGGAGGCTATGTGGCAGCGCTGCCTGAGTTATGGCATATTTGTGTTTTTATAGAGGCAGGGGGAATGGAGTTGGGGAAGTTGGGAGGGGGATGTGGGGGGCAAATGTGTGCATGGCTGTGTTTCAATGTGTGTGTGTGTGTGTGTGTGTGGGGGGGGGGGGGGGGGGGGGGGGCAGGAGTTTGGGCAGAGGCAGGGAGAGCAAAGACATGAAGGGAGAAGGTGCTGTGAGGACAAAGTGGGAAGTTGCAGATCCGGCTGTATTTACAGATCAGTTGTCAAAAGGAGCCATTTAAGGGGAATGCGCTCGTTCCTGCACCGTGACAGGCGAGGTGCCTGTATAAAAAGCAAAAACAGCCATGAACCTGAGAGGGAGATAGTCAAACACGGGCTTTTTGTGTTGAAGACAGACAGAGCAGGGGGGGGGGGGGTGAGTGGGTGTTAAGTGACTTCATTTGGAGTCTATTTAAGGTATGTTTTACTCGTCCTTGTGCCACTCCTCGAACATCTAACACATGTCGGGCTGCCTTCTAGAAGAGCAAGTGAATAATGATTGAATGCATCATTTGTATTTCCTGTAAATATAAATGACTAAAAACCTGTTTTCACTTCAGTCTTGCACCCGCTGCGAACAATAAGAGTCTGTTTCTCTCAGTAGCTTATCAGGATATTTAATATTTACACTTTCTGGTGCCTTTATTCAACATCCGTATCCTGCTTCTTTTTTTTTTACATCCTATTTTCTTTATTGCTCTTTGTCAATGTTTTGAAGGCAGTCTGTTTGGGCGTTGGAGCCTTGTCTGTCAAGCAGTGGCTGCAATTTTTGTGTCATTAGAAGGCTTTGTTTAACTCAAATAAAGGTGATCCACCCTCTATTCAAATGTTACCTGCAGCAGGTCCGGGATATCACATCGTGATTGCAGATACCCTTATCCTGTTCCGGGCAGCAATAAATGTAAAAACAAGTCCACACGCAAAATATGACCTGATAATTACAGTTCTTGTATGTATCTTAACAGCATAGGATCCTGGTGTGGATCACACATTTACTGCAATATAAATGGTCATAAAAGTTGGGCAATATTTGATAAAAGATGTGGGATCAAGTTCTGCACAGTGTTAAACTTAATCAGCCTTTATTTGTTGCTCAATATACCGTTAACGTGAACTCCATACATTCCCCAGTTTACCCAATAAACTGTCTCATTTGTGTTCTCGCATTTCTGCTTTGGATTCAGGTGATAATCAATTAGAGGCATATTGAGACTTTTGACTTCCCTCTCCTTTTCTCAGGGGAAACAGACAAACGGAGATCTGGCATGCTTCAGCAGGACAGCTAATATTCTCCTGTTCTGATATTGCACTGTGAAAAGTGCCCCACAAGTAGGAGAGAAACTATAAATTCCACACTCTTCACTAACTGAGAGCTTTCAAATCTGACACCAAAGTGTCAATGAAAAAGTTTTCTTTCTTTTTTTTAATAAAAAAAAACAACAACTATAAAGATAGAACTGAGAACTGAAAGAAGAATGCTGCTCTGTGTTTGTGTGTGAACGATCTGTTACTGTGTGCATGCACATGCAGTGGCACGCACACACACATAGGGCACAGAGCACATGTTATCACTGTCACCAGTAGCGGCAGTAAACATCGGTGGTTGTTCCGCGTGTGTGTCACTGTGTTGTGTATGTGTGGGAGTGTGTCTGCTTGTTCATGCCCACAATCTCTCTTGCTCTCTCTGGCTGCTGGTTCGAAGGGACACACTGTAAGTCAACCTGTGATCATATATATTGTGTGTGTACGTGTGTGTGTGTTTGGATTAAGCTTTGCCAAACAGGGCTGGAAAGGGCCGAGGGCCAGCTCCCTGTGCACGTCACCCACTTCACACCTGTCTTGCTCTCTCGCTCTCTCTCTCTCGCTCTCTCTCTCTCTCTCACACACACATACACTCGCAGCTCACACAGCCGTGCTGCTCGGCACAGGGCTTTCATTGTAGCAGTGACAGGAGGGTGCCCGTTAAGTGGCTCTCTCTTCCCTGGGCCTGTGCATGTCTGTGTGCGAGTGTGTGTTTTGTTCCCCCATGTGGCTCCGGGGTGGAGAAGGGCGATGAAGGACCCCTACTGGTAAAGTGGGTAAACTCAGCCATGACATCTGTGCTCGGAGAAGGAGGGAGGGAAAAGGGAGTGGAGAGGGAAGGGGAGAGGGTTAGGGTAAGGAGGGAGGAGAGGACAGCAAGGACAGAGTGGGATAGAGGAAAGGAGTGAGAAGAAGAGAGGGAGGGAGAGAGAGACAGTGGGGGGAGAGAGGGAGAGACAGATAGAGAGAGAGAGAGAGAGAGAGAGAGGGAGAGAGAGATCAGAGTCTCGACAGAAAGCAGTTGAGGAGAAAATGCCTTGCTTTATGGAGAAAATTCTTCCAGGGCAGGAGGGAGAGGTGAGACAGAGCGCAGAGGGCGGTCTGCTTCCAGGTAAGAGTTACACTCACCTTCCTCTCTCTCTCTCTCTCTCTCTCTCTCTCTCTCTCTCCCTCTCTCATACACACACAGAGGATTGGAGTGCTACCTCGAGGTGAACGAGTTTGCTACTAGTTGCAGTTGGCATGAGTCAGGCACGCATGTGTAGTAATTTGGTGGGTGGTGTCAAAGTGTGTGTGTGTGTGTGTGTGTGTGTGTGTGTGTGTGTCTGCGTGTGCGCACGCGCGTGTAGGATAGTGTTAGGAAATGAGCAGGTGTGATGCTTGCCTTCTGGAAGAAACAAATGCAGTTTTTAATTACAGATTTGTACTTTTATCAGTGGTGGTGGTTTAATTACTTGCAATGCTGTGCTGCATCCTTAAAAGTTTTCTTGTTGACTCCTTGTACTAACGCGTTCCTCGGTTTTACTTTTTGTTTTAGTTACATTTATGACATTAAATCAAAATAGGCAAAATCAGGCAGGCAAAATCCATACAGTTTATTTGAGTACTTTTACTTTATATTCCTAGCTACTTTTTATTTTTACTACATTTCAGGGAAATAGGGGCATGACGGGAAAAAAAGTTAATAGTTTTTTGATAATATTTATGTTTTGTTATTTTGCATTTATTTTGAACTTTGTAATTGCAGTTTTTTAAAATGCAGCTGTTGCTACTTCTACCTATTTCCAACCACAAATTTCACATTTTATAACTTTGGAAAGCAAATATGCCGAGCAAATATGTTTTATTCATATGAGGCCATTTCAGACTATTAAAGCGATCAAATGCTACACAGATATTTAATTTGACTTTAAAGTGAAAGGCATTGTGCTGTACATGCAATTACTTGGGATGAAAATAGAAACGACTAAAAAGCACCTAAAATCCTGGCGCTGTAATGTCTCATGCAGATGTTCTCAGATACTACGTGTGGTGATTTGCACTGTTGCTGTAGATTTATTTAGTTGTTTAGATACAGATGTTGTGATGGAGAGGTTTGTCATCGGAAGGATTTTCCACAGATGTAAACAGTGACTGTTGACGAAAGTCCAAAGAGTACTTTTCTCCCGTGGGGAGAAATAAATACAAGAGGAGTAATCCTCCTGGTGTTCAATGAGATTTTCTCCTTTTTGTTAAATAAATACTGCGTCTGTGAACATAAATACGGATTTACACGAGTTCCTACTCGTGTGCGTCCCTCAGCCCACCGCTGCAGCTCGGGCCTGATATTTCTTGTCAGGGCCCACAGATAAAAGAAAAGAAAAAAGAAAAAGACGGGCCAGGAGTTGATCAGCTCAGACTTCATGCCTGTTGTTTGTCTGTTTTTTAACGAATGGAACCAGTTCCAGTGAAAGGTGAAGTAAGAATGGAATCTGGCTTGCTGTACTCTGGTGATCTGGCAGCCGTTGCCATGTCCGATTAGACCGGTTGCCGTGTGCCGATCATGTGCGTTTGTTGTTTAGCCGGTGTGTGTCTACACTACTGCTCTGTGTGCAGATTGTGTGTGTGTGTTTTGAGTAGTGGGTGGCAGTAGCAACGTTCACAAGAGAGACATTTTACTAAGGAGACATTTCCCCCTCTGTTTTCACTCTGACCTGGTAGGAGATTGATGACTGAATCGCAGAGTACATGTTAACAGTAACTGCTGATTTATGAAGATACTTAGGGTAAGTGAGGCTGCACAGGCTGAAGGGGAAGAAAAAGATATAGCCTTTTAAGTTAATGCAAAAATATAGCCTTTTTAAGTAATAATTGTTATTACCACTGCAGCGTTTGCAGAGAGGTTTGAGTTAGTTTGATGCAGACAAAGTGCAGTGTGAAGCGTTTCCTCGCCCCCCCTGGCCATGTGCCCTCCTTTGTTTCTGGCCTGATCCTTAACTCCATTTAACATCACGATTTGTTCGCAAAGAAAAATTAATTGAAAGCAGAGTTTGGATTTGCATTGACAGATGGATGGATGGAGATTTAGATTCATTTAAATAGCCACATTCAAATATTTGAACTGAAAACACAGTTTTTTTTCCTGAGTAAACCACAATGGAAATCTCTCTTGAATGAACCTTTGCACTGCAACAAGTGCACTGTATGTTTTGGCAGCCCCCCCATAGACAAAGATCCCTCAGAAAATCTGCATGTAATTTTAGAAGAATCAAATTCTTTGCCTTTTGTTGGCACAAGGACTCCCTCGATATTATGCACACAGAGAATCCTCCTCTCTATTCAAATATGAGATTCAATCCATTTGGAAGTGATCTATAGCGTTTTTAAGGAATAAAGCAATTTTGGGGGATACGAAATAGTGCTTCTCCTGTAAGAGCGATGACTTTCATTTTTTTCGAGGCACCTCTTTGACTGAGTGAAATGTTTCCCTTGTTCGCTCAGGGACGACTTTATTTCTTACCAGGGATTTAACACTCACTCAGTCCCCTCATAAATACAGCATCCCTCAGCCCTTCACTAGCCATAACTCACGCACTAACTCTCTAGCTAACTAAACTCATATAGCAGAGCCAACACTTGTTTGTCTTTTACCACAGCCTCTCTCTCTCTCTCACTCTTCCTCTCTGTCTCTTTTGCCTCCTCTCAGCTGATTTACACTCGATAGCGTTTTCTCTGACTGCTGTCTCGCCAGGTTTGATCTCCGTGGCCCACTCGTGGAGTGGGTTTTTGCATTTGAATATGAGCCAGCCTAATCTCCTTAAGGCTACGCAGAGTGATCCTGGTGTTACGAGAATGAGCGAGAACAACATCGGAGAAAATGCAGACATCCTTCTCCCTGTGTCAAAACACATTTCAGGTCTCCAAAGAATGAAGCATGTCTTTGTCTCAAAATCTCTGTGAGGCAAATAACATAAACTTTCTGCTTCCAAGACACCTGTTGACGCCCTCAGAAAAGTCTTTGTGAGAGGTTTGTCTTTAATCTCTCTGCCGTCCTCTTTTTTCTTTTTAGTCTGTTATTTTAATAATAAATAGCAGACACGTGGCAGCTGATAAACTTTGAAAGCATTTCACTTTGAGCAGATGCAAGTGTTTTCTTAACAGCAAGGCTCGGGTCTTTTTACTGATCTGATGGCATTTTGGGAGAGGACAGTCTTTCTGACCGTCTTTCTGGAGAGGACTGTCTTCCTGATTGTCTTTCTGGAGAGGACCGTCTTTCTGACCTTCTTTCTGGCCTGGTTGACGCATCCCCTTTCAGCACCCCGCAGATATCCTCTGTTCTCTCTGCTCCTCCAATATCTGAACACCCACTGTAGGTAAAACTACCCATTTTTATGTGTCCTGGCAGCAGCCGTCATTTTCTTTTATTTGCTTCCGACATCGCAGCCCCCCCCCCCCCCCCTCCGAGGAATTACCCTCACCACGAGTTGATGCTGGATTGAAGGAGGAGGGTATCGTTTCTCTTCGTCGACCCCACCTCCTCACTCTCCTACCTGTCCTTCATTCCTTTTTGATCTCGCCGTCAAATCTTCCCTGGTTTTTATGAGTGACGTTTACCAAGAGTGTCCTGGGAAATGGCAGGCTGAAGAAGTAGACGTTTGAGAAAATGCGCCTTAGCAAGCTTTCACCTTTGATAAAGCCATAGTTCCAGCGGGAGAGGAAGAAGAAAGCCAAAGAGTAAGAGCGTTGTTGGCAATGGGAAAAAAAGCCTTGCAAAAGCATCTCTCTGATCTTAGCCTGTTAAAGCGACATAGCACAACTGATTCTGCAATGGGACATCAAGCATTTCTCTTGAGTGTTTGACCCCGAGCACTGATCTGTATCTCACCACCACACTGTGCCTTTATTGCAAATCAGCTGGGCACGAAATACTCTCATAAAAGAGACGCTGGGAGTCACACTGGTGCAGCCATCACTATTGGCATACCTTCAGCCGCATCTCCTGTCGCCAAAAGGCTGGCATGGCACTTGAGAGCGCTTTTCCTAAAGAGAGAGGGGGAAGTGGAGAGTCGTTGGAGACACAGAGAACAAGAAATGTTAGCTTTAGTAATTACTACCTCCATGGAGAAGCAGTGGAGAGGACAGTGAGGCGAGCAAGAGCATGAAGGAGGCCCCGTGTGCAGATAATGAAGGGGTATCACAGTCGCTCTGACAGCGTTAATCTTAGAGTGCTTCAGTCTGTGTGTTTCTATCCGAGTGTGTGAATGCTCTGTGCAGCTCTGTGCATACGCTGCCAGGGCACACGGAGGTTGGCGTGCAGTGCCAGCGAGTCTTGCCCCACCAGTGAGACTATTTAGTGCACCTGCCAGCACACTTTATCCATTTTGAGAGTTGCCTCCTCTCCCAGTTTCTTAGAGGTAATCCTGAAACTTCGCATCCTCTGGGTCATCCTCGCACAAGCGCTGGGATCGCCCATCAGCTCCCACCCCTCCAGGGGAAGGATGGAAGAAGAAGGAAGGCAAACAGAAAGAAGGACGAGTATATCAACTTTCTTTCTTTCACTTTTTTCCTCTTCCCATTTGAAGTTGCGAGACACTCACTTAAGCCTCATTGCACACCAACGCTCAAACACACGAGAAAGTGTTATGAATATGTATCAACACAGCATATGGCAGCAGTAGCGCTGGGAGTAGGTGTGTCCAGAAGGGTAGAGTGCTGCCGATGCATTATTCTCTGTTCAAATTGCCACAGTAAGAATGCAATGAGGAGCTGAGAAGTGTTCGCCACATCTTTAGGTGGCGAAGAAGAAAAACCCGGATCATGCAACACAGCAGGAACGACAGAGTTGTGATGAGCACTGTCGCGGGCCAGCTGAGTTTCCTTGATTTGGTAGATTTAATTTTTTTGGGGGGTGCAGGTTCAAGCCCAGCACTCGCTGACACGAGCGTGATTAAAGTGTGACACATTAGGATGCGCACGGGAAGTAACCTCCTCTAAAGCGTTCATTATTAGATGCATGACAGACCTGAATATTTATAAAATAGGTTTTAATAATTAATAGCAGCAATCTGCTCTCGTAATTCATCAGATTGGCACTTCAACAGAGTATCCGTTTTCACTTTAAAATAATAATAAGAGGAATATTAATGTTGGAGAAATGTAAAACTGGCAGCTGGATGGCAGCACAAATAGGCAAGCGCTCCGTGTTGATTTCTGACGCTTTGCTTTAAACTGTCACTTTTCAAATAAAATTACATTTAAAGGCGCCGACGCTGCACCGTTTGAAAACTTCAGTTGTTTGTGCTCGACAAATTTTGCGAGTGCCTTCTCCCAAACGTGGTAAGTCATGAAGCTAAAGATGCAGGAAACAAAGTGTGTTTGGTGTAGAATGCAAAAGTAGTCGATGCGGTTTTATCAAAAGCGAGTTTATTTGTTTGAGTCAACTTGGCAGCACTCCCTTTAGTATATAAAAATAGACAGCACTCTTTTTCCCCCACAAAGCAATACTTTCATTGTTTCCAACTCCTATTCCTTTTTTGTGAATGTTTTTTTTTTTTTTTTTACTTACCTTCAAATTCAGTCATGGCTCATTCCTCCCTCTACTCAACTCCCAGGGAAGGAATATTTCTGTTTCATGTGAAAAGTGAACTTTTCTGGCCGAGCACACTTTTTGTGCTGCTGCTGATGCAACCCGCCGTTTTTCCCTCTTTGTGGATCAGTTTTTCCTCAATTTGAAATGTCAGAGTCTGCATTTGTTCCGGAACAAGTGACATGACCTGCTGGCAGATGGGACAAAGCAGAAAGAGGACACGACACCCAGCTTTCAGTACGTCTGCAAACAGACAAACACATTAAACACACACACACACAATTAATGTTGATTACGGCCACTTGACATACGTGTTTACAGCGCATCGCAGATGTAAAGTGAATCTAAAGTTTTGGCAGTTGCAGCCTCAGGGTCTAAAACATTCAAATCCCAGAAGCAGGAAGACGCATTCTCATCACTTCCTCTCGTTCTCATCACTTCCTCTCTTGGCCCCGCAAAGAAAGTGCTCTGATCAAAATTTAATTGTGCATCACCATACGAAAATAGTGCTTGAAATAGTGACAGTTTTCAGTGAGCCATGGACATTTTATTGGGCACCCGCGATTCACGCTACCCGCACGTAAATTCCGAAAGAGGAAAGGTCTGTCAGGCAGAGCGAATTTTTTTAATGGCAGCAAGGGATCGATCAGCGCAGCGTTGTCAGCACGGGGCATCCTGTCTGGAAATACAAGCTTTTTTTTGGGGGGGGGGGGAGTAAATGTCACCTCCTTCTTTCTTTGAAAAAAGAAAGAGTAGAGGAGCAAAGGGCGAAGAAGCAGGAGGTGGGATGGGGTAAGAAGGTCAGCGAGATCTGATTCTAACATTCCGAGCTGCGCCAAATTTAGGGAAATTGCTTGAAAAATATTGACTCTGATGCATGTGGCCCCCGTCCGTATCTGAAAAACAAATTTGAACCGTAACCTTGGAAATCAATTAAGGAGTCCACGGTAGCTTGAGAAAAAAAAACGTACGGGAAGGTCCACCCTTCCTACCCCCCCATTCCTACATGTCTTTTCCTCTCCTCTTAACTCAGACTTGGATCTGTTTGTCAGCGCTGCCTTGTGTGAGGAGGCTTTGTCAGCAAGGGCATTATTTAATTTTTTTCAGCGGCAGAGTGTTTTATATGCTGTCAAAATGTCTTAAGAGTCTTATTAAAGAAATGCCACAGCTCATTTCCTTGTAGTGCAATTCATATGCTGGTGAAAGGGGGCATGTCTAAAGATCTAAACAGCTTTGCTTTTTAGGCTTCACATTAGGGGTTATCTGTGAGCGTTTGTCATTGATTGACATTATCTGGCCTGACAGGGCCTCATATCAAGGTTAACCTCATGGAC
This sequence comes from Brachionichthys hirsutus, assembly GCF_040956055.1. Lineage (NCBI taxonomy): Eukaryota > Metazoa > Chordata > Actinopteri > Lophiiformes > Brachionichthyidae > Brachionichthys > Brachionichthys hirsutus. The sequence continues at coordinate 6,750,468 of NC_090898.1, forward strand.
AAAAGTGCCACTCGCGTTGGATGTACCAGCGCGCCATCTCACTTACAGTCACAGTAAATACAAATAAATAAATAGCGTTAAAGAAAAGGTATGGTCACTTCAACGAGTGGGGGTGCTGCACGTCGGCTTTCTCTGTGTGTGTAAGCCAGGTGGAGATTTCCAGACTTAATTGATAACTAATGGAGCAGCGTGTGCTGAGTTTACCCTGGAGGATTGTCACAGTGTGCGTGTTCGTGTTCGTGTGCGTGTGCGTGGATGTGTGTGTGTGTGTCCTTTGGAGAGCTGAAGGGGGTAGATAACGCTAAAAGGATATGGATGACTTATTCAGCGGTGGATCTCCAGATTCTGGTAAATCAAATAGCACCTCAACGATCATACCATCTGGTGACACGCGGCCTCCTGGAGGCAGCGTGCAGGATTCACACTTTGCGTTGTAGAAGAAATACATGACTGACACACACACACACACATATGAGCACAATACACAAGCTCATTCACATTTCCCCTTCTCCCTCCCAACAAGCCACAAAGGCGAAGAGAGAGATCCCCGTGACCAAAATACAACTGAAGCAGTTAATCTGTACAGATATTAGCTCGAGGGCCCCTGAGAGGTGCACCGCTGAGCCCCTTCGCCGCCGTTCTATCTACACTGCCTTGCTGCCGTACCAACCATGAGGGAGGGACACGGGGTCGTCTGCTCATTTACCATGGCGATTGGCTAATCAAATTGCTCTCCTGGCGTCTTGAAACCGAACATGGGATCTGAGCTTCAAAATAAAGCCGCATGAATATATTTCCCTTGGTCCAGCCTGTGGAAGCATGGCGCTGTGAGCGATTGTGTGTTGTTGTTGTTGTTGATTTTTAAAGGACGATTTCTTCCTCTTGCCACACTTAAAAATGAAGTCATCATCCGGTGGCAGCTGTGAGTCCAGATTTGATGTACAATTTTAACAACTTGGCCGTGCGTCCCGTGAATTACCCTCAGCAGCAAACTCAATAAAAGTTGGCTGTTTCGGTGCGAGGCTGTCAGAACGGCTCTTGTCACTCGTGTCATGTTGTGTGTGTTTTTTCTCCCTTAGACCATTGTAGGCTGTTTGTCCTCTGTTCTGAAGAACACCATAATTACCCTGTTTGTGATGAAGCTTTAGGGCTCATTTGTCCTGAGATTTCAACTTCCTGTCTGATTAGCTTCATGTTCATTGTCTTTCCTTTTCTGTCTATATTGAAATATACATTGTTTTCTCCAGCCATTGTCCTATGCAGGCGTGTGTGTGTTATCGGCGCCGTTTGTTTTTGCCACAGTCCTGCTGCTTCTCCTTTGTGTTCCGTGGCGGTGTGACAGGAGCGTGGCATTTGGCTGAAGGCCTGTGGACTGAGCTGAAGTGTAATAGTTCCAAACGTGTCCTTCAAGGTCAGCGGCACAGAAAGACAGCACACAACGTGCAAGGTCAGGCTCAAGACTAAAAGCAATAAGTGCTTTATTGATAGGGGGGGGGGGGGGGGGGGGGGACAACAAGCAGGCAGATGTGCAACCAACTGATTAATAATAAAATACATTTGTGAGAGAGGGAATGGGGGAAGGTAGAGGGCAGGAAAGAGGAGGCGGCCCCCTCCGGAGTGTACAATTTGCCTGATTTGGACCCAAAACAAATATTATTAAACCAGCCGTTACAAATGGAAGAAAACAGGACAGATCAGTACCGGTGGCAGTTTTTGTTTTGGCTGCATGATTTTTTTCCCTTTCTTTCATGCATGAATCATTTCCTGTCATCACTCTATGTGATTTGTAAGGTGCAGTGTGAACGTACAGTTTAAGAGACGATCACTTCTCCTGTTTTTACAGTAATCTACAGAGCACATATATCTCCCAGTATCGGGTTTTATGACAGAGAACAGTCAGCTTAGGTTCCTTTTTTTTCCATTCAGTCACTAATGAACAATGTGCCAGTTGTACTTTGCCTACTGTGCTATTATGTTGAGGAAAATAAGCAGAGGGTATTGCACCGTCATCGTGTTTTATGTGCTTTTATCATCCTTTCTCTCCTGCGCTTTATCTTTTGTTCTATCTCTTCCCTAACCTAACAAACCTGCCCAGTGAGAAGTGTTCCACAGTGCATCAGTCAGTGGCAGATTTTTTTTAAAACACTCTGAGGAAGGAGGAGGACTTCTACATGTGCTGTCGCCCACTGTCCCTTAGTGATCATCTCCAATAGAAGTTTATATCCACCTTTACAGGCTTTTGAAATCCCTTTTCAACACGAACTTCTCCTCAGATGTTCCCAGAACCCCCCCAAACCCCCCATCTATCAACTAGTTGGCAGTGGCATTGTTTTTAATCATCAGAACCTCAAAATTATTATTATCACTTCTGATGCGGCAATTAAAACTTCAGGTCAGAGGCACAACGAGCGGTGATCAGCAGCCGAGCTGAGAAGTTTTAATTAGACGATCAGAACCATTAATGCACAAAAAAAAGGTGTGCGCTGGGAAATTAACGGGAACATCTTAATCAGGGTTAGCGACTCCGAAGAGGAGTCAAGTGAACAGAGAGCAAAAAACAAATCATTTCCGCACCACTGGGACAAAACTCAATTAAATATGCATGCGGAAAAATGGAAATTTCTCATCATCGGCTGCACCGACTATTGGAAAACTGTGGCAAAATCTCACGGCGGGGTCGACGACCTGCTTATTGTTATTCTTGTGTAATAAAAATGAGAAAGGGGCCAGATGCTGGGGTCTGGGTGTCGTGGCATATTTGTCCCATCAGTGGCTTTCCGCTTGACTTCCTTGTGGCTGCCGCAGCCTCTCTGCCGTGCAGGGGAAGTGAAGGAAACATTTTCCTTCTTGCAAGCTGTAAATTTGCAAAAAAATAAAAACATGGTAATTTCAAGTGTGTCTGTGTATGTTTGCCCGCTCAGTGGCTCATGGCTCAGTGATCATCCATGAAACACACATGCACTCACACACTCTCTCACATATACATCTTCCCGGAGAGCCAGAAACAAAAAAAAAGGCTTTTCTTAGCTACAGACGGGGAGCTGCAGCCTTGTCGATTAATCTGCAAAAGGTTCATAAAGTTTTTTGGTTTTTTCCACTCTCGGTTTATTATTGTCAAATAATCCACAGCTAAACAGACATCTCCGAGTCTCTGTTTGTGTTAATTAACTCCTGATATTGCAGGGAGATTGTTCCTGTGTCAGTCATGTTGGAACTCAGCAGGAATCTACAAGCCCTGTACCTGTGTTTGATTAGGTGAAGTCTTAAGCTTCAGTTTAAACAGGTAATATCTACCCCTCTTATATACAGACCCTCCTGAGCGCCCCCCCCCCCCATACAAGCTGATAACTGACTGCAGGAAGTCTGTTTGTTTATGGTGCAGCACTGCAGTTTGAATGAACAATTGCGTCCGTTCTCTATATCTGGTATATGACTTTGTGTCTTCTATAAGATGATTACGCCAGCAATTTGGACATACACTGCCTCGTCTGGTATGCCACAAAGAGATTAAGTTACGACCCTGCTCTTTCCCAACCTTTGTTAACGCCCATATCCTTCACCCGGAGGTGCCTTGATTGCAGTCTGTGCACGTTCACGCAAATAATGCACTTCCAACAGCGTTATTAGGATTTGAAACACCACTTGATTGGGCATCATATCATTCTGGCACACAAACAGAGATTCTGCATCAAAAAATGCATACGACACCGTGGGTTTAGACTTGACCACAGGCGTCGTCCAGCACTGAGAGGAAACAGGACCCATAAGAACTTTGATGCACTTATTTTTGACTGAAGATGAAAAAGAAGCTGACCTCTTGCAAATGTCTGCAGCATAGTTTCTTGCCTTTTTCCTCGGGTTTTGGCCTTATACAGACAGAATATGGCACTCCTTTGTGGCCCTGCACTGTTTCCAGAAAAATAGTGTCACAGTTAACATAAGCAGCTGGAAAAATTAGTTTCAGCTGTTGTGTTCACATTCAGACCTGACTATTTTTTTTCCAACTCCCGGTGCTCAGTGAGGTCGCTCCCCCTTGACAATTAGCACACCAGGCTAAAACAGGCGGTAAATAATGTCCGATCCCTGTGACAGTGTTGTTTTTCATCCTGATATTCATTAATAAGCCAGAATGCTTACTGGACTCTCTGGGAGGTGGGGGCACTGGTCCCGGAGGGAAAAGTTGTTCTTTTATGTAGGTCCCTACAGATTCGATCTCATTGTACGCTATCATGCACACAAATGACTTTAGGTAAACAGCTTAGTGTGTTACCATAGCAATCCGTATTGTAAGCAATGGGGGGGGGGGCAGAAACCCTCAGCATAAAGACTAGTTTAGACAGCTTCCATAAACCAACCAACCGTAGCATGTTCATCCCCACGGGAGTCTTGCAATACTAAATGTGTTTTAAAGCTCTCCCTACCTTTCACAGGAAAACACTGAGTGTCTGCTTAAGATTTCTGATTATTCACTTAGAGGCCTGCTTAGACGCTCAGCCTTCGTGTTGTTCGCAGAAATCCGAACATATATACGCACTAATGGAAAGCATCAAATGCGTAGGGGTCATTTCCTACAAGAAGCTGGAGATTGCAATGCAAAGGAAATCGGTAGTTAAGCATGAAATACTGAAAGCAGTGAACGGGAAGGAAAAAAAATGACCTCCACTGCAACACCCAAATGACCTCAATCTTCCTTTGTAGAGTATTTCTGGAGGAAAAAAAAAAATGTGAAAATTTATGTCTTCCACTTCCTAATAGTTTTTCCAGCTGATTCCTTTTTTTCTTTCTTCAAAATTGCCGTCTCCTTAAAGGTGACCCTTTCACCCACACTCGCAATTGTCTAACACTAAATTGTACAATAATGCGCTGGTGATATACAGCACACTCAAAACTACATGATTCCTGAAGTCATTGTTTCAGAGAGGAAGCCCGCAAAGTAAATACAGTAACTGAGAAAGCATGTGTGTGGAGGCCGGGGTGTATTGTCTGGGGACGGGGGTGATCTGTACACCCCTTCAGATTGCATATCCTTTAATGATTCCACAGCTTTGCGAAAGAAAATGAAAACAGGATTTTATGTTGCATCGATGTGATTTGCATAATGCTGGCGATGGCTCACACATGATTGTGCTTGGCTTTATGGTGGAGGGCAAATGAAGAGGCTCGTACTCATTGTTATAGAGAGAGAGAGAATTGAGTCTTTAAAATAGAACTTTGCTACCCTTGATATCAGAGATTTTTTTTCCAGCTAAAATGGCGCGTCCATAGCTCAATCTAGTATACTATTATTACCACGGTGTGGCTGAGTGAAGATTCAATACAGCTTCACAGAGGAAATATCCGAGCTGCTGCTTTCACAGAGCCTCAAATAACAAGTGTCTGCATCCTGCTGAATGCAAACAGAATACAGGGTTTGACATGTTTTTCTGATCCCTGGCAATTCTTCTGCTTTTTAAATATCATAAATTCAGCGTGACTCACGGTCACCTCCCACCTCCTTTACTGAGCTTAAAAGTTATTTACAACTCGATAAAGATCTGGCCTTGATTTTGAGTCTGGAAAATCCTGTTGTAAGGTGAACTTTGGTGGCGCTGGAAATCAAGTGAAAGGTACGAGAGCGCATTTTCTGCCCTAAAAAGGCAGCTCTGGATATGGAATGCTACAGGCAGCTGTTCCTGCCTCATCAGAGGACATGTTATAAAGATAGCCCCACTTGGGTTGAAATAATGCCACCCATTCCTGCCCCAAAGCACAGTCTATCAAGCGCTATTGTTCAGAGAGGCCACACTGGGGGTGGGGGGTGGGGGGGCTGTGCAGTATGTCTCGTTAAGAAAACATGTAAAACACGGCAACTGCACTTTTGTGTGCGTGTGCACGTGTGAGTTTGTGTGTGTGTGTTCAAAGTATCCATGTTACTGCCTTGGCTGGGTCAGCAATAAAAACAGCTTATAGACATGGGTTATTATTTTGCTTTTAATAAAGTGAGTCCAGCAGCCTCGTCAGAAACAGTTATTGAGTCTGATCCCTCTGAATCGCCAACAAGAGAACGCGGCTCCAAAAAGCCCAAAAGTGCTCAGCATATTAACTCCACATCCTGACAGCTTTAATGCTGTGCAGCCCCTCACTCAGTGGCAGGACCGCAGCCTCTCGAGGTGAGAATGAAGATAACATTTCACAGCGTCTCTAAAGCGCTGTCAAGTGAAGGATTACGCAGCCGTGTACTTGCTGCTTGTAGTACCATAGGGGGTCTGATACCTATCTGACACTGATTTTCATCTACCAGGTTTTTTTTAGTTTTTCCCACTACGGCGCTGAAGTCTGAGCTGACTGAAGAGGTGTGACTTGGGAAGATATGTACAGTATCTGTGTGTGTCCTTACAGTCTTCTGCTGTTATTGTTAAGTGCGTTATTAATAGCAGCAGTGTCTGTTCTCTGCGTTTTTTTTTTTTTTTTGCATTGTGTTCTTGAAACCAGTCCAAGCTTCTGCCATGCAAATGGTGGATTATAAATTGTTTATGATGCTACTGGGCTTCATAAAAAAAAGAAAAATGCTTATTTGCATTTGGTGAAACGTGTTGTTTTACAAGATTCTCTGCTAATCTACATTCTTTTTTTATGTTTCCATCAGCTGAAAGGAGTTTATGCACTGAAACGACCTCAGGAAAATCCAAGATGGCTGCCAAAAGGAAAGGTGGCCTAAAACTCAACGCTATCTGTGCCAAGCTGAGCCGTCAGGTGGTGTTTGAAAGCAGCTCCCAGAATGCAGAGGGAGACCAGAGTGTAGCAGACAACAGTGAGCGAGGCAGTTCTCACTATGATGACAATGAGAGCAACTTCCCAGAGAGCCTGAGCCTAAGTCAAAGCCTAGAGGAGGACCAGAAGAGACGCGAGGCCATCGAGAAGTGGGTCAATGGCGAGTACAGCGACGAGCCACCGGCTCCTGATGACGAACAGGAGCAAGAACTCAAAGTCAGCACTGACGAAGATGGCCCTCCCGAGGGTGTGTACATGGTGCAGCCCAAAGGCTGCAGCGATGCTGAAGAGGAGGCCGGGCCTGTGGCGGGTTCTCAGGAGGCCAGCTTCCACGAGAGCAAAGAAGCTGAAGACAAGCCCTCAAAAGACGACACCTACATGCCACCAAGCGAGGCCCCAAGTCACCAAAGGACTTTCTCTACTCCAGGTACACCATGGCGCTTTGCCAGGCAGTTTCTTTGTGACAGGACTGTCCAGAGAGAGATTAGTAATGTCTATTTGGTTTGTGCGCTTATATTATCCCAGATACTTCCAACAAGAACCCAGAAAGATGTTCCATCTTAATGGAGAAAGAAAACAGTCCCGCCTGTCAATCACAGCGTGCTGTTCTTACCCCCTGTAGTTGTAATCACACTTCCACTCCTGTTATTGTGTCATTTAGAGGCCTCAAAGCAGAAAGTAATTACATAAGTCTGATTTGATCCAACACAACCTTTGCCCTTCAATACCAAATCTCACTCAATAGTTTTGTGTGGACTTCGAACGAGGGTGGGTGACATTGCCACTTTAACATAAACTTTAGTGTGTCCAGTATTGGAAAGAGACACTCTAAAGTTACAATATGAATAGCCGGTTGCATTATTACACTAAGGACAAGTTCAACATGCAGGCCTGGCCTGGGGGGGCAGGTAATCTGTGTGGTTATCTATATGAAGGAATTCGTAAATGGAGGAGGCTTATGCACTCTTCTGACAGCTGTGGGCTAGGAGCACATGGCCGGACCAGGCTGGGCTTCATATTACACCCAGGATTACATATTGACGCTTTGATTTTCCTGAAGCCCACTAAACTTAGCCACCGCCTCAAGCTCCTCTATTACACGGAGTTTAATCATAGCGAGGTTTGAAATGTTTCACTTTCCAAAAACCACGATATGAGCAGTCAGGTAAAATCAAAAATTGGGTTGTTGTACCACAATCTCATGTCCGGCATTAGATATCAGTGGCTCCATATATTTATTGTAAACTGACTTGAGCTTGTTTACAATATATTCCTTATATAATGAGCTCTTGTAGATGACTCATAATAACCCTTCTTAAATTGTGACAAGATGTTCTCTTTGCATGGAGATACGCTGATTATCCATGAGATAAAACTGGAGGACACATCCAGCAATCATTTTTGAAGTAGCCATAGTATGTGTGAACAGAGCAGGTGACCTCTTGAGTGAGTACCGTTATGCAATTTGTGACCCTTGGAACTAGATGCATCTGTACTATGGGAGAGATTGGCAGAAGCTATAACATAGAGCTGTAAATAAATGAATAAATACAATTCAGAAATAGATCAGATATATGACTAGATCAAGCTCTTTTTACAGAAATTCAGAGGTGGGGGCCCTGCTGTTTAGCACTGAGATAGGTTGTTGTGATTCAATCAAGTTTTGTGTTGTGCTTGCTCACTTCATTTGAAAGGCTGGGCTTTCTTTCCTATCATCTAGGTTAAGCTACGTACCTCAGCGTCTTTTTTTTGTCGTTTCTCGTTATTTTACACGAGCGGCGCAACAGCAGCTCTGGCCACATCCAGGATTGGGGGCAGGAGCTTCTCAGAAAATTAAACAGGTTTCTGTTCAGAGGCAAATGAAGAAGGTCTTGTGGTTTTAATTAGTCATTTTGTGTTTATTTCACGGCCGTGGAAAGCCTGTCAGTAAACATGCATTGCAGCATTGCACCTTCCCAGAGTGTTTGAAGACTGTGTGCAGAGCATGCTGCATCAGTTGCAAATCTTGTTTGTAGATGTTTTTGTTTTTTTTAGCCTTGCTCTTTGTTGATTGTAACTGGGGCATCTATATTGCCGTATTTCTACTCCGCTCACAATTAAACCATTTTTCCATGCTCTCTCTCTCTCTCTCTCTCGCTCTCTTTCTCACTGCTGTCTTTCAAAGGCTGATGCGGAGTACACATAATTATGCATATAAACATAGCAGCTTAATTATCTCTCACAACATCAGTGACAATGTAATTAACAAACATTGCAAGATCAATGAGAGAAACTGCGACCTTCAAAACATTTAACTCCTCACATTGAGGCATGGTGCGGATTTCCTATCAGCGCAAAATCCCAGAATACTTTTCCTAGATAATTTAGAAGTCACATTAGAGCCCAGTCAATCGAAAACCCAGTGAATGAAAGCAACGACAGCGATGCTCCCAGCAATGGGTCAAAATGGGCTTGACCATGACTCCCATTTGTGCTTCACTGTTAAAGGTTATTGTTCATTTCAAGCTGATTCCACGCCCTCTCTATTTACTGCCTGTTAATTAACTAGCCAAACAATGAGGAAGTTTGAACCTCACAGAGTTTTGCGTGTGTCAAATTAGTTCAAACAAATTCACATAATGTCATTTATTCAAGGCAGCTCCTGATTAGGGTACCACTGTCCATTTACACAAAGCACACGTGAACTAATTCACCAACATGAAGGGAAATTAACTTTTAAAAATCTATTTAAATGAATGCATCATGTAAAAAATAATTCCATCATTCAATTTGAAAGCACTGCCTGGTGTGGGGTTTTTTTTTTTACCAAATAGTTTACATTGTGAACCCTTTAGTGGTTTTCCATGTCTAGATTATCCCATATATAGACACACTAGTATGCAACTTTATCATCAGCGACACCTCTGCCTCTCAGTCCTCTGACCAGAGAAGCTATGCCACACTGATGACCATTTTTGGTCAGCCTAAAGGAGACATAGTATCCATCTGTTATCATATCTGCGGGAGGAAATGTGGCCTAATTGCCTTAAATACAGACAAGCAGCTCTGTGACGTGTGTTGCATTTTGCTCGCCTGAAGTGTCAAGATTAGGAAACACTTCTTCGTAGTTGTTTCGCTGACACCCGGGAGTGCAGGGGGGGGATGTCAGATGTGTTAGCACACAGCAGCAAACGATGAGCGTGAAAGAAAAAGGGAAGGTTGTTTTATTTATTTGCTTACGGGTTACGGGTAGGAGCAGTGGTGCTAGGGCCAATGTCACCTTAACCTATGCTCCCATGCATGTTGCGTCCCACATGGTGTCACACTGCAAAAACTCCATTTACATGGTGTTTTAGAAAGCGTTATCTCCTGCCAGACCCAGTCACAATGGCTTCCAGTCCAATCATTCACACTGCGAGTTTGCATTAATGATGCCCTGCTGAGGAGATTATTAGTATTAGTAGTAGTATTTTAGAAGATAATGTTAAAATCCTAAAAACGTTTGTCATGTTAGTGCCCCTTTGACAGAAGCCATTACCCTCACTGTTATAGTTAGATGATCAATAGATCATCTCTACTTTGACACCTGTTGTAAAATAACAGGTCATAGGCATGACGCTGTTACCAGTCAGCAAAGAATAAAATGTGACAATGTTGTAGTAGTGATCAGAATAATTGGGATTTATTCTTATTTTGAAATCTTGAAATATCACTCATATCCAAAAGATGTTGCTGGTTAAATGTCATTCCTCACTCCCCAAAGTTTAGTTCGATTTTCTGACTCATGCCAATGTGGGTGGGTTGTCCTAACTTTAGAGGTATATGATATACTGTCACCTGACATTTTGCGATTATTTTCCATGCTGTGATGGGGATGTGAAAAGCAGGGCACAGCAACTGATTCAGCAATAACAGAGAAATCTGAGACAGGAGCATAAATATTTGTATATTAATTAACATGTTGGTAGGTGGCCCCGCCTCTTACCAGCCCACTTGTCCTGTAAAACACATGTTTTAATATATGTTTATGGACTCTAGTCTTGTGATTGTGCCAAGCAGGAACGGAGCTTTGTCATGATTCTGATTAAATTATCATCTGGTACCTTTACTATATCATTCTGTCTTGTGGTATCCTGCCTAACATGCAACATAGGCAAAATGCATTTTTAGTTTTTTTTCAGTACGCACCCACAAGAGCTGCATCAAAGCTCCACCTTCTATTTGTGTCTCTCTCCACACCCTCTGTCTATGCCTGGCCATGCTCTTCTTCATGTAGAACTTCAATAAACTGCTACCAGGCCAAATCATTTTCCATTTTCCCCACTCCCTGACCCCTTGCACTAACCTGAATGAAAGTTAATGGGCCAGAATTAATCTCCACATAATGCAATTATACTATACATTGACTATATTTCGCCCATGTCCTTGGGGAAGTTGTCCAATTTAATGGACTCTTAAAATGGAAGTGATGTTTCAGTTCACAAATGTGTAAAAAGCAGAAAGAAGCCAATGTTCCACTCTTTTCACTGTTGAAGGTGACGCAGTAAACATCTTATTTTTCAAATACCTTGGTCACACCAAGATTCATGGGAGTTTTTATGAGATGCTTTCAACATGCCATAATTCTTTAGCATTTAGAAATTGTAAGTAATTTTCAAGATCAAGTGAAGTAAAAGGTTGCAGGAAAATGCACATGAAAAGTAATTACTTTCCAAATATTTCATAAACTGATTTCTGTTTTATCCCGCATATGCACTCTTAAAATAATTATTAAACTTTCTTGCTTTTACATGCAGAATATTAAATAAAGTATATCATTACTTAAGATGTTACCCTTAAATGATACTCACTAATTAATTTAAAAGAAATACAGCACAACATGATGAGAATGAAACACCAGAAAGGTGCTGTTTATTCTCTCCTTCATTCAACTGCAAAATTTGCAAGACTGACTTGTAGGGCAACCAAAACAGGAAGTGCATTGCCTCAAACTCTATTTGTTTACACACACATATACTGTAAATGCACAGACATCTACAGATTCTGTTGTAGGTTGCGGTGGAAAATCACTTGTTCCATTGTTCAGCTGCCTATATTCCTGTTATCAGTTACAGATGAAGATAAATGAAATGACATAGTTGCCACAAAATGCATATCATTTCATACATGTTGTAGGTTATTGATGCGCTATCACAAAAGTGGTGTTTTTAAGTGAGATAGAGGTTCATTGATTGAGCTGGAAAATATACCGGTAATCTCCACTTGTCAGAATCAACATCGTCGGCCAAGCATCGTCATTACGGAACTAGAACGATTAGGTGGACTCCGACTGATTTGGCTACTAATCAGCACATCTTGATTCATTTGAAGAGTAAATGTGTGCATTTACAGCAATGACAGACACCATTAAAGACCCCCACATTCTATGTTATTGATCACTGCTTTTAAATAAGAAATCTGAAAGCACTGCATAGTGTAGGAGCTCACCATACTGTTTCTCTGTGCAGGAGAAGCATCTGCCCTGCGAGACTATGCAGCCAACACCATGAATGAATTTTTGGGAATGTTCGGATATGATGACCAGCAGGTAAGGGATGAGCTGACCAAGAAGATCAGCTTTGAGAAGCTCAAAGCCGCTACCTCAGACCCCTCATCCCTCAGCAGTGAGGAGGCCTCACGGCGTGCCCGCTTCTCCAAGTATGAAGAATACATTCGCAAGTTGAAAGCCGGTGAAACCTTACCTTCGCCCATGCATGCTTCCCCACCCAAACCAGATGACCTCAACTCAAAACTGGCCCAAGACACGAGCGGTACAATGCTCCAGACCTCCGGTTGCCTCCAAGGGGCAGAGGCACAGATCTATCCTACCAACCTGGGCCATAAACCACCAAGTGGACCTCAGCTGGGCTCTTCTCAGCAACCAAATTCCTCTCATGTCCAAAACATGGCACCCAGAGCCTCAAAGTATGATTTCTATATTGAGAAGCTGAAGATGGGTGAGAGTTTGCAGCAGCAGAATGGTAATGCATATAAGCGACCCTCCAAGTACGACTTGGAGAATGTGAAGTTTCTGCACCTCTTCAAGCCTGGTGAGGGAAACCCTGACATGGGCGGTGCGATTGCATTTAAGACTGGCAAAGTGGGCCGCCCTTCAAAGTATGATGTCAGAACAATTCAGAAGATATTGCCAGGAAATCCTGAGGGCTCTTTGATGCCCAATGTCCTTGCGATGGCACCAGGTAAACCAGGAGCTCCTGGTGTCCCCAGCGTTGGCGCAGCTGGGGCCAGCATCGCTCCAGGGCTCACAATGGACCAGACGGGTCAAATGAGCTTCAACACTTCTGACTACCTAAAGTCCAGCTTTTCCAAGACTGACTCCATCACCACTGGCACTGTGTCCTCCGTTAAGTAAGTCCTATCAAAGATCATAGCATGACACTTAAAGAGCCCATATCTCTGTCAACTTCTCAAATTGTATCAAAGTATTATCTTGATTTATTATGTGGCTGTAGTTAATTAAGGTATTATTAAGGTATTGGGTGAGTGAATTAAGTGTTATGCAGAGAAAAAGGCAAAAATGGTTTCCCATACAGAGAGGTGCGTTTTGACTCATCCTCACACATTGATAGCTATAACATTCAAGCCTGCCAAAAATGTATTACGTGGCACACTGCATTAGCTATTTGTGTCAAATCAGATAATACTTAGTGTAACTTGTCATTAAAAATCCACTTTAAAGTTTACTGGCGATGTGAAAAGATCCCAGGTTCCAGTGGAACACCTTGGAGATAACGTGAAGCTCACATACACTTAACAGCTACCGCGAGTCAGTTAACCTTACGCAAAGGTAATTGCTACCTCCGCAGTGCAGCCAACAGGAGTGTAGTGTGAAATAGTGCATAGCGCCAAATAGATCCACGACATGATGAGTTGCAAAGGCACATGAAGTGTTTACTCGCTGTAGCACTCCGTGGAGACTGATTTAGCACAGTCATCGCAAAGTGACTGACTTCTTTCGTTTGGCTAGGGTGTAACAACTCTCCCTTTAATTACTTTGGAGCCATGACTAACCTCCCGGCAAGTCGCAAGGGCCGACTCTACACTGCCTGACGAGTGCACTTTAAAGAAAGCAAACGAGGGGTTTGGGGAGCTAGTCTACGGTCGTGTGCGCTACCAGTAGGAAACAGCTCCCAGAGTCTGTTTGATTGGTTTTGACCTTGTCTCTAGTTAGTCAAGACCTATCACAGACACCGTTCAAGAGCCCTCAGGCACATCTCCCTCAGGCTTTGGCCTTTGTCAGGTCGGGGCTCAGTGGAGCTGCAAGCTCGGCTGGCCGACCCAGTCTGGTGCTTGTGTATAGAGAGGAGAGGGGGTGCTGGGGAAAATGTGTGGCAGCGGATCCTCCCCTCTGGGCCAGATTAACCCCAGGTCATACCCCGTGTGGAGCTGCTTACATGAAGCTAAATGCCATTTCTGAAGGCGAACAAACAGAACCAATACTGCATTATGGCCGCCATTCCACGGGCAGCACTGCTACCTGCTTCTTGAGGGGAATCATATCACAGGTGACAAGAAGCATGCAGCCTTCCTCGGCCAGCCTCAGTAATGTGATAAATTCATCCTGATTTCCTGTTTTGAACAGAATCTGATTGAGTTAAAATTGGTGCTAAGTCGATTAGCTTGATCCATATGCACTCGGAGCTGTAGTATTATCTTACATCTTTGTTTGAACTGAGTACAGACTGATTGGAGACAACCTGACATCAGTATTAGAGCCAAGGCCCTTATCAGAAAATGCCCCTTTAGAGCTTTTCTTCCACATCCCCATTATCCAGTTTTGCATATGAGCGCTCAACAAAATACCCCATAAAAGATTAATGTCCCTTTGCTCCTGCATTTTGCCTCTCATTGGTTGAGAGACCATGCATCAAAGTGTGTGCCTTCCATCCCTGATTCATACAGCACATGCAAACGATGTTGTGGCACAAGAAAATGTATATTGATAGTCCAAAGTTTGGGAGTGGCTTGTAAGTAAATATTGTGTCAGTTTGTTTTTTTATTAACAACAGCCAGCCCAACCTCAATATTAATCCAGCCTCTTTTGTGTTTACTGTTGCATTAGGAATGGCCTGCCACCAGATAAACCCCCCAGCGATGACATTAACCTCTACCAGAAATATATTGCCAGGTATGCAGATCTCTCAGCAGCGCTTCACAAATGAGAAAATATACCCCAAAACAGCAATGAACCATCTTTCAGTTCTCTCATGGTGTTTTTTTTTTTTTTTTTTTTCACTTATCATTCACTAGATCATAGAGGAGTATGAGAAAATATTTATGCACTAAATTGATTAAGAAAAGACTGCAATTGATTTGCTCAGGGGAAATCGAAGAGGAGAGGCAATGAAAGAGAGATGGTTTGATGGTAGCTTACGGTATTTGGTTGAATAAAGGCTCCTGATGTGTACAAAACTGAAGCACTGAAGAGAGGACAGGATGTGACATTGTGTTAACTGAAATAGAGAGACCAGTGCGCTTTGTCAAGGCTGTTCTTGAGTTTCGCTGTTTGTTGTTGAACTGACTGATCTAAAAAGCCAGTCATTGACACCAACAAAGACAAAAAAACATCAGGGGAGGGGAGGCGTCCTGCGTGTCAATGGAACCGGAACAATGTCCACCCTTCTGGATTCATTTTGAGCCGACACTAGAAAGGTGATTATCACTTGTTTGTTTATTCCATTTTAAAAAGAGAGAAAAACAGCATTTGAAAAGCCAAAGTGGCTTTGGCGTTAATGATTACTTCTGTAAGCCATAACATGAAGGGCACAAATCAAAGCCTTGGCACTGACAGACAGACACACACACGCACATACATACACGTGTCTTCTTCTGCATACACACACACATACACACAACCTCTTCCTTGGACTGATTACATTTTGCAAGAAGATTTAATTAAGGAATTTTTAATGAGGCTTCTGCTGGCACTGCCAAGAACTGTTTTGATATTTGCGCTGCATAATGCATAAAATTTGTCTAAACATCTCGGCAGTTGATGCACGGGGAGGCTGCAGATAAGCTCAGATACAGTTTCAATTTCCGTGTTGGAGTTGGGGGAAAAAAGAGAAAGGATAGAAGAGGAGGGAAGGAAAAATGGAAAAGGAGGGCTCGTAAAAAGGGCAAATGTAGCACCGAGAGGGGAGGCAGCAGCAAGGGAGGGTCCTCTCTGGCGCTACAGCTAATGAGTGCAAACTAATACTAACAACCCGCTTTGTAAATGTTTACATATTTAATTATTTGGGAAAATATATATATTTTTTTATCTCCTCACCAAACTATAGTTTAATGTTTTAAAGAGCTTCCCTCATACTGTTTAGTCCCAGTACTCATTCTTTAAATGCTTTTATGCACCCACTATTGCCTCGGCACATTCATCTGCGTATCTCTATTGTAACTCGAGATGCAATGCAATCTCTGTATCGTGGCGACATTAATATTTAATCTGCTGCTGAATAGTAGCGGCCCATTAGGCCCCCTGACGCGGCAAGTGGGAATTGTCCAGAGGCAAGTGATACAGCTGGGCAATGAGCAGAGGGGTGGGCCGTAGTTGATTAGTGTAAATGTGTATGCGGGTGCATGTACTGTATGTGCAAGAAGAGTATAGAAAACACTAATGGTTGGGACATATGTGTGCTCTCTTTGGTGCGTGCATGTAGTTCGACTTCTGGTTTGGTCTTCCCGAAAACAGCCCCTTCTACCTTCATTATCACTACACACACACACACACACACAGAGCCAACTTAAAGAGTAGTGGATGTGCCGTTCAATTAGCTTAATGAACTCGGGAAAGTGATCTGTAAATGCAGCTCTGGGATAATCCTAACAAGGAAAAAAACTGAAAGGGAGATGGAAAAATTATGACTTAGCCCCCTTTCCCCCCTCTGCTCTGCGCTAGCAGATGGAGTTCTTGGCAGCAGTAGTGCAAATGTTTATTTGTGTGTTTTCACTGGTAATTGGAGGATTTTAACAGTCATCATCGTCAGGCTTATAATCACCACCGTAAACGTGGCTGTACTGTAGCAAGCCACTGCTTGCTACAGTACAGCCACCAGATAGAAATCTATGTTCAGGGCTACAGAGGAGAGAGAGAGAGAGAGAGAAAATATTTTGGGGGAAAAGTAGACAGAGTTAATCTTACGTGCCTGGATATGTGACCCTTTTGCTCACAGAGTCAAGCTGTAGAAGAGACCACTGATTTGACGAGGGTGATTTTCCCCAGCGCTCGTGTGTGTGTGTGTATATGCGTGTCGAGGGAAAGGGTTTTAGTGTCTCTTACGGCCGCTTTGGAAATAAATGGAGCTAATTCAACTGAAATTGGTGTGACAGACGGGTAAATTGTTGCAGCAGTGTGGAAAGAAGAAGTCAGTTTGAAGGTGTGAACCGTGTTACTTTGAAGGTGAGCTGAGCATTATGCCTTCATATTCTTTTTTTTTTTTTTTTTGCACTGGTCCTAGTATTTCAGATCATTTCTTCTCTAATTACTCCTGATTGCTTTTGATAATGGTTGAATCACACTAACATCTGTTCGAGCAGCTTTCCCATTCAACTTTTTTTATTTTATTTTTTATCATGTGACTGACTGTGCAATAAGCTCTGATGTGCTCCCGTCTCTGGATGTCACTCTGTGTAGCTGTAAAAAATATGCAACTTTTGAAACGCATCCTGCTACTTGATTTCCAGGTTCTCTGGCAGTCAGCACTGTGGACATGTGCATTGCGCCTACCAGTACCGAGAGCATTACCACTGCATGGACCCTGAGTGTAACTACCAGGTGAGCGTGAGTACTATATTACCTTTTTGAGCATCACACAAATACAGATTCTACATTTTAAGTTTGTTTCGTGTGCCAGCCTTCAGCAGTGTCAGCGTTTCTTTAGAACAAGATTACCTTAGGTGAGCTTTTTTTTTTTTTCTAAGGTGAGGTGGTGATCCTAGGATATACAAACAATATAATCTCTTTTTGGACACACCCAGGCAAATTCCACTTGGATGTTGTTCTGCTTTGGTTTGCAGAACAAGCGACGTGTGCTAACATCCATTCAGTTTGCAGGTGCCTCTCAGACGCAGTCGGCGTCTGACAGTTGGCCTTTTATCACAGGGTTTAATTGTAAATATGCTTGAAATCGGGCTCTTTTTTATGTTATGCATTTTCTTCTGAAGACATCTGCCACTGACTGGGGCGCTGCCTTTAATCCACTTTCATTCATCTTGTCCTGCTCCCCGGAGTTGTCATGTATGGCACAGGAAGGAGAGACACCAGAGCAGCTCGTACTACAGGCCCTGTGTTTGCTGTAGCATATGGCCTGAGAGAGTTCGACAAACACAGGAAGATTTGTCAAAGACATCAAAAATCCACGCACAGCCAGCGCTGCGTGTGTTTTCTTTCCGTTCCTGACAACTTTCTGAATAAAGCCATCTTGAGCAGTAATCTTCTTTGTCTGCTCCCGATCAGGAGAGATTACCACCCGATAAATGCTGTTTGCATCACAGATCCTAGCTTTCATTTACTCCCCCTTCACAGTCTGATGGGGCACGTTCTTAAAGGAATACAAAAGGAAAATGATTTCATGTCGTTATTTAGAGTGTTAGTTCAGGTTATCATGGCAATTTCCACGGTCAGCGCCACAGTTCTTTGTTGCTCTTGCGTTGCATGGAAACACAGATATGCTTTGGGTGCCAGCACTCGAGGATGTCAATATGCTGAAAAAAACAAGCAGGCAGCGGATGAGCAGCCCCTTTCGAAGTGATAACTCATGAAATGTTACATGACACACTCTCCTGGAATATTATCCCACTGCCAGCCTCGTGGCGATTGGCTGAGTCTTAACATTCTCCTTTCATGGGCTTGTACATGAGCGAGAGTGTGCATCTTGCCACACTAGTGGGAATCCTAAAATAAATGTAGCAAGTGGCTCCCAACCTTCATCGCCACTCAACTGAAAATGAGATCTTTTTTCCAAGTCAGCTCTCTCAACGGCCTATTTTGGACAGCTTGATGGATCGAATGTACCATGACCGCAGTTCAACTCATCTTCCGGTCATCATTAACCGGTAGATACCAGAAAGGTCAAAGCCCATGCATGAACGAGCTCTGGATGTCTCAGGAAAAGGATTCATAATTGTCGATGACTCCAAAACATTCTCCGGTTAGATTAAGCCCCATTGTGAAGTGTTTTCTCTGCAGGAGTCAAACATCTCAGAAATATGCAGTCGTGAAACAGGCCAAGAGGAGGAAATGAACGGCTGCGTGAGATCTTAGATTTGAGCTTGTGTACAAGAGAAACGCACGACACAAAGCAATTACCCTACTTTGTGTAGTAATTAGTTGCTTTTTAGAATAGTTCTTTTTGATGTTTTTCCTTCAACTGGAGATAAATATGGATTGAAGACAGAAGTCATTGATTTGCCCGTCTCCCATTACAGTTTCTGTAACATCAGCTTAAACCCAATTACAGCAGATTCAGTTGCTGCCGGTCTCTGTGGAGAGACTTTTCTATTTTCTCTCCCTGATTCTTCGGCGGAGGAGGATTTTTTTTTTTTTTTTTATCTACTCATTTATATTAACATTTTGTAATTTCAGAAGGTGGATCTCTTTGCATATTCTCCCACCATTACAGTTGAAAGCCTTCACAAATAGCGAGTGTAAAAGCTTTAATTAAAATGGAATCATATCTCAGCGAATTAAAAAGGAAAATGTTTTTTGGTTGGCTTATTTGTTTGTTTGTTTCTGTTGTTGTCTTCTGTTTTCCCTTGTGCACATCTCGGAACCCATCTGCACGGAACATAATTTTTCCAATGACGGAAACATCATAACTGTGATCTTGCATGTCGATTGATTCATCTTAATTAAAAAAATATAACCACCTTTTGGTGGATGGGAAAACATAATGTTCAGGCAGTGGGTGGATGGGGAACGTTCTTAATTTTCCATGTGAAAGCAATTCCTGTGCTCAGTGTATCCCAGACCTTTGATGCTTCTTTTGGATAAGACATAACTTAAAGTAAATCAATAAGCACAGAACCGTCTACCTTAAAGACATCCTGTCCCTCTCCATTGCAGTGAGGATAGCCCTCCCTAAATGCCACTTGGCGCCTGCATATTGCAGCTGCTGCTTCCACACAGATTAAGTGACTTGTTGCTGATTCCGTGAATGGTTTAAATAAACACCAACCTGTTGTCGTAAATTTCCCCCTCGTCCCCTTTTGCAGAGGTTTACCAGCAAGCAGGATGTAATCAGGCACTACAACATGCACAAGAAGAGGGACAATTCACTGCAGCATGGCTTCATGCGCTTCAGCCCTCTGGACGACTGCAGCGTCTACTACCATGGCTGCCACCTCAATGGAAAAAGCACCCATTACCACTGCATGCAGGTACACTACACACGTCCTCCTCTTCCCACGCACCGCTACTAAGGAAGAAAGCCACCGCCATGTGCAATACACGTACTGTACATTCACACAAAGGCTCCTACACATAGTCAGGGAGAAATGTCTGCAAGTGTAGCCACAAGCGCTCATCACAAGCAACACAAACAACCCACAAATCATTTCTGCTGATGAACGGCCCCTGAGCCGCCACGTCAGCCGTGGCTGTCGGTGATATTCCAGCATGATGTTCAGATCTGGGAAGTCAGGCCACGCACGTTTTATTTCTTCTAAAGTGTCTTTTGTAGAGCGGATTTGCAAAACGTGTCTTAAAGTAAATAAAAGAAAATTGGAAAAGGTTGAATACACGTGAGGCCGCCGGCGCCTTCTCCATCGCTGCACTCTCTCGCTCCTTAATTGGCATGGATAAAATTCAGTTAGGTGTTTATATAAACTACACATTTTTCATCTTTTAGTACC
The DNA here is from genome assembly GCF_040956055.1 of Brachionichthys hirsutus. NCBI lineage: Eukaryota > Metazoa > Chordata > Actinopteri > Lophiiformes > Brachionichthyidae > Brachionichthys > Brachionichthys hirsutus. The sequence goes on from NC_090898.1 coordinate 6,771,105, forward strand.
AAGCCGCCAGTTGAAGATTATTCCCCTTCTAGATTTGTTTAATTTTTTTTTACATCTGCTTATTTTCAATGTGTCATTGTGCCGAGAGCTTTCTCCCCGGCAGGGCAGCAGCGCAGCAGAGGATGGCTTGAGATCTATTCTTTTTTAAACCCCTCTAACGGCGTAATTGTTATTAGGACATTTCAGCCCTTGTTTTAACAGTCCCTGAGAACCTGCAGATGTTGGCATCGGCTCACTTGATTTAGGGGGGGAAAAACAGAGTGGCATTTTTTTCATTGTTTGACTCAATATGGAGAAGTTGCCCGGTTTGCACGGGTGAAAAGTGCCAGGGATGATATACAATTGCTGCTTTTAATTCAAACATTACCTGCCCCGTCCCCCTCCCGTCCCCCTTATGCTGGCTCTGAAGACTCTTGAGTACCAGCACATTTTAAACTAAAGACAAGACAGTCATCTTTCTCTCTCGCTTTCCTCTGCCCCCTCCACCTTTGAAACTTGTTCTCAGTGTTTGAGTACCGGTATGTGTTTAGTGAAAGCATCATCACCTTTTTGAAATTTAATTTTCTTTTCTGAAAGGCAAATCCTGTCAGTTAGACACTTAAATTTCAGTTGCCTGCGGTGACCTCTGACAAGATAAGGTGCTTTTTTTTTTTCTTCAATTGTCACAATGACAATGTTGTTTCCAATGAATGTCTTTGACTTGAAACTTGGACTGCTCTGGTGCATATGACCACAAATCAAATGTGAAAACAAACTTCTTCCACCCATTTCTAGGCCACTTGCCTTTTCCTAACCACACTGAGCGCCTGTCTGTGTAGCCGGTATAGTGTGACACATCTCTTTATTGCATTGTGTTTTAGAGTTCTGCTTTTTTTCTTCTCCAAACTGTTCTTGCAACCTGAAACTCTCATGTCTGCTGTGGATCTTGATGTTTTTTGATAGCCGTGCTTTGTCTGCTCTTTTGCAGGTGGGTTGCAGCAAGGTGTACACCAGCACCTCAGATGTTATGACACATGAAAACTTCCATAAAAAGAATGCCCAGCTGATCAACGACGGCTTCCAGAGATTTCGTGCCACTGAGGATTGTGGCACAGTTGGGTGTCAATTCTATGGGCAGAAAACAACACACTTCCACTGCAGGTGAATAGGCCTAACATATAATTCTTCATTTTAAATGCATAAAATATTTTTTATTTTATTTTTTTATACTTATCTCTAAAAACACTTTTGCTCCCGTGGCCTGTAATTGCATTTTCACCATAAGAACAAAATCCAGTAAATGAACAGCAGAATGAAGGGGGAAAAAATCAGGTAATTCTTTATTGAAAAATCAATGAATTATTGGAAGTACAAATAAAATGACAACTAATGGAATCCCTGTCTTAAAATAATATTTTTGTCAGACTTTTAAGGTACCGTAATAGGAAAAATAGATGCAAAAGTAATTACCGTAATCGAAAAAAAAAAAAAAATATTTTTTTAAAGAGCCAACATGACTGTTATCAATGCATGTAGAGTCATTCGGTTTATTCAGAATAGCTTCCTGGCAAAGATTGCAGGTGGCAACGTGTCAATGAGCGGCTGCTGTGTTATTAAACCACCTCAGTTATCATTCCTCCATTGTAAAGTATTTGAATCATGTGGACCCTCTCCAAGACTCCCAGCAGCTTTCAGATACTCCGGTGTCTTTGTCACAGAGCATCATGGCTAATCCCGGTTTTCCTTTTATATTCTGCCCTTGTTTCAGGCGCCCGGGCTGCACGTTCACCTTCAAGAACAAATGTGACATTGAAAAGCACAAGAGCTACCATATTAAGGATGATGCCTATGCCAAAGATGGCTTCAAGAAGTTCTACAAGTATGAGGAGTGCAAATACGAGGGCTGCGTGTACAGCAAAGCCACCAACCACTTCCACTGCATCCGGTCAGGTTGTGGGTTCACCTTTACCTCTACAAGCCAGATGACCTCCCACAAACGCAAGCATGAGCGTAGACACATCCGCTCCTCCGGTGTGATGGGTCTTTCATCCGCCTTCCTGGTGCCAAAGGATGAACCAGAAGAATCAAGCAACGATGACCTGATGGACTTCTCGACTATGAGCAGCAAGAACTCCAGCCTGAGTGCCTCTCCCACCACCCAGCAGTCCACCACTGTACCAAACTTACTGGCCGCGGCCACCACTGCTGTCTTGTCCTCCTCTACATCAGGACACACGCTCAAACCCGCAACCACACTGTCCAATGCAGGCCAGCGTATGTCCAGCCTGCTGTCCCAGGCACTGCCCAGCAACATGCCGGTGGCCCTGGCTCTTTCCAACAACGCTCTGGCCTCCTCAAACCCATTCTTCCCCCTCATGTCCAGGCTTCCTCTCCAACCACCTCCACCCGCCGCTAGCCTCATATCTGCTGTATCTTCTGGGACCCGCTCCATGCCCACCGACTCACTGACCCAAGGTTGTTCCACAGTAGGGGCAGACGGATCCATGGCATCGACCCCATCATCCTTCGCCAACTCCTCCATCATGGAGAAGATTTCGGCAAGCAAAGGTCTGATTTCGCCAATGATGGCAAGACTGGCAGCTGCTGCCCTTAAGTCTTCCAACAACCCAGACGCAGGTAACGCAACCCAAAGGCAGGACATGTTTGTATGTGGATACTTTCAGAATATAAACAGTTTATTTATGCTTCTTGAGTAAAAGTAATTCATTAATCAAATAATTGTGTTTCAAACATAAACAGCTTCTCAGGTAGGTACAGAAGGGAAATACTCTGCTTCATATAATAAAACTAAAAAAAAATAGCTGACTGATTAATCCATAACCCTGTTACAATATATGATAAATAATAACCTTTTGAGTTGTGTCTGAGTCCAACAAGAATCAGCTGCACGCTTGCTAAAGGTCACGTCTTTTCTTTTTTTTCTTTCTCGAGCGTGGACTTAACTCAGCAGCAGTGAGGGAAGAGAAAGTGCACTCACAGTTAATCACTGTCCTACCGCGAAGGGAAACTGCTGCTTTCAGGTTTAAAGGGACATGCCAGGGGCCTGGCCGGCCGCTCTGGGCTTGTTGTCGTGTTGATCGTTTGTTAGATACCCACAATCCATTTGGAGATAAATGCGCTGACAGGGGAGAGTGGAGTCTGTAAAAGTCTCTTATGATGTTCAGAGTGGAGGCTCCTGGGGCTTGTGTCGAACATGTTTCCTCATCATTGGTCTCTTATCTGTGTCTGTGCTCGTTCCAAGCAAATGGAGGTGGAATAAAATTAAGTTTAGAAATTGCAAGAACAAAAAAAAAGAATATATATATATATATATATTCCCCCTTTTACTGCATCCTCTATGCAAACTGATAAAAAAAGAAAAAAACAGAACTCACCGAGGCAGAAATGACTCAGTGCACCAGAGCTGACAAAGAAGCTTTTTTTTCTCCCACTGATACGAGAAGCCAGACACAGTTCCACGCACCAGCAAAGACACACTTTTTTGGGATTTCTAGAAACTGTCTGTTCCTACATGTCAATATCTATTTAGCATAAACACAATTCACATTAATTTAATGGAAGTAATTGCCTTGTCAATGTTTATCATATTGCTGGAAACAAAGCAACTGAAAGTAAAATTGAACCATTAAATTGAAATTGAAGCGTAGACTTGCATTCGGTAGCAGTGGGGCCTCCTGCACTGAGCCTAAGCAGGTGGGGTGCAGATTGCAAATGGAGCTGCAAGGGGGTGCGTCTCCGGATGTTGAGACCGGGAAGGATTACAATTCCTGGTGGTGTTCCTGGAGCAGGACAGGCCCTGGGAGAGCGCTGGGGCAGCTGCTCCGGGGAGCCGGGCTGAGCCCAGGCTGTCAGGCTGAGCTCCACCTCTGGGCTTTCAGCAGGTAGTCTGAACACTGGGAAGGCCCCCACTGAGGGTGGGGATGCCACAGATGGTGCTTTCACCACCCCTCTTGTTGTCTTACTGAGAGACTGCATCTCTTGGCTAGATAACAAAGCTGATTAGAAATAAGCTCTCCTGCCGTGACCACATACTTTACTGTAAGAGTTAAGGACGCATACAGGATGGAGGCTAGTCGTAGTTTTGTTTGTTGTATTTGCTTCATAAAATGTGTGAACAGGACAGTTGGGGCTAAATTAAGAAGGAAGTGGTTTTGTGCTTCTCAGAAAAAGAAAAAAAAAAGGTGTGAGAAAAGTCAGTGTTTGTGGCTATTTTTCACAGCCTTCATATTTTCATGGGGTTATGAAACTGCATCTCTGCTGGGCTGAATTGTGCATTTGTTTATTTTATTTTTTCTGCTTTCAGTATTTTCTCAGTATTTTTTTTTTTATTATTATTAATGTTCCACTCCAATTTACCCCTAAGTGTTTTCCCAGAGATTCAAACATCTGAAGGGTTTGCTAATTAGACACACGGTACAAATGATCTTTCACAAGCTCTGTATCTTATCCGGAGTAATTACGTGGTGATACATTATTCCTGGATAATTTCCAGAAAGAACTTGCTTTGAATCAAACTCATTTGTTCTCCTTATTTGGGAAGTAGATAGAAAAAAAAGAATTTCATGAGATATGCAGCAGAATAAGAGACTTATGTATTATTATCCCGTTTAAATGGTCAATTTATGCTCGTATTTAGTGAAGGAATTCTTCCATCTGCCTGATGACTGAATGGAGATCATACAGTGAGGGACTGCTCTTGATGTAATGCGCTTTCATTGGGTCAGTGTTGATTTAATTGCCAATGACAAGGGAGGATCTGTCTGGCTAGTTAATTTTGGGTGTACTCGTATCAAGTTGGGGGAGGGGAGGAGTTCCAGACAGAGACTTGGTTACCATTATCTGACCTCAAACCAAATGCAAAATTGTTTGACTGCTGTTTTCCATCAGCCCCCCCCCCCCACCCGAAACACACCTCCAGCACTTCCAACCTCAGCCATTGTCAAACAGAACTGACAGTGACACTTCCCCATCAGCTGACAAGGCCCAAGTCTTGCTTTTCCACTCCTATTCTGAGTGATATGTCTCTGGGTCATCTTCTGAGAGGGGGGGGGGGACTCAGTGGTCGGGTTTCCTCCTTACGTAGGCTGGTCTTGTTTTCTCCGCATGGAGAAAAAGGACGGAGGCCTCACCAGTCAGAGGGCCAAGGGCACACACTTGGTTGCTCATGACCTTGCCTGTCACTATCCCTCAGCTCCAGCCCCGATTCCTGAACAACAGATTCACTCACCAAACCAACCACCGGTGCTCTCAAGTCTCGCCTGAGAGGCGACTGAAGGGTCACCCTTCCAGTCCCAACACCACTTATTGTCTGCCAAAAGCTCCGCTTCCTCGTTGTAGCCCCAGGACAAATTAATATTTCAGTCCCTTGGGATAGAGGGCGGGGCAGAAATCACCTTCCTGCCAGCATCTTCATTCCACGTCATGTCCTGGTCTTTATTTATTTAATTTCAGCGATCCCGTCCTCACCGACGGCATCCACCGAATACCTATTTGGAGGAGAATGTGATTGAAAGGTCACGCTATTTGAACCAATCTGATTGGCTGTCAGCTCTAATCTGACCGACATAACACCCCTGTTCCTTGTGGGTACACTCAGTGGTATTGGCTGCCGTCCGTTGTCAGGCCAACAAGGAGCCGGGAAAGGAGGGGGGTGGCCAATCTGAGACTGCCACTTTCCCTCAGCATTAGCATCTCACTTAATGACCAGTTAAGAGGCAGTCTGGCAAATGAGTTGTGACAAGTGCTGCAGAAAAAGAAGTATTTTCCCCTCATATCTCCCGCCTCTCAATCACCGTTTAAAAGGCTTGACGGCCTGACATCATTTTGCAATAATAATCACTCAGAGTCTTCTTCTCAGGCCAGGACAGAAGTCACATTAGATCTTGTCATAGCGTAATAATGCTGACCAATAATAACTTTGTTGTCTCGTCTCTCCTCTTTGTCTCCGTCTCCGTCTCCGGCTCCGGCTTCATCCTCAGGGAATGGGCAGCCTCTTTCAACCAGCCCGTTCAGAATGGTTCAAGTGAAGCAGGAGCCGCTGGACGTCAACTCTGGGGCCTCCCAAGACTCCGCACAGGAGCACAGCCTGGACCTGAGCAAGAAAGACAACAGGTACACTGTCGCCTAGCACATCGATTGTTAAATGCTATATGGAACATATTCACAAAATAAATCCACAAGGAAATAAGGTTTCTGTTGATTTTTTTACATTCTTGGCATCAAGGCTTATATTCAATGTGCACACAATTCTAAAATCCAAATGATACTGTGTTTGTCCATGTTTGCGAGTGAACAATGTTTATATATACCTTCAACTCCAATGTTCCCTTCACCTCAAAGTAAATGCTATTTCTTAAGAAGACAGCATTTTTCCTCTTCGTTATTTCACCGCACCTCGTGTGATAAATAGAAATATTTACTGTTCTCATGCAAATCTTGACTAAACATTGTTCATTCTCCTTGTTCCAGTAATGAATCAAACGGACATGCTGTACCAGGGAATACATCTCTTTTATCCTCGCTTATGAATAAGGTAAGATCCATCCATCAAACGCCTTTCATTCTAAGACAAATTAGCGGGACACAGAGGGGCCTGTTTGTTTTTTCATGTTTCACCGCTAATAAGATGAGTTTGTACCATTTAAATTTTCCAACCATTTTTCATACAGTGTAATTTTCACTGCACCTCTCACAAATTAATATAATGAAGCAGTAGCTGGGTGTCATGCCAGATATATCGAGATGTTTGTTTTTTGATGAGCTGTTACGAACTCGCCGTCCATTTTTCCTCCTCCTTTATACTTTTCCTCCCCCCCCCCTGCCTTGCTCTGCATTTATTTATAGAGTTGGTAAATTATTTGATTAAAAAGTCAGAGGAGGAAAAACACAGGAAGGTGCTGCCCTCATTTTTTACCATGCTAAATGTTAGCGTATGTAAATTTATACGTGTGCTGTTTCTCTTTTTTTTCTGGGGTGAAGATTAAAATGGACATTGTCTTAATCATATATCTTGTCTGATTGATGTAAATATGCGAGGTGGTTTCCATCACATAGATGGCGTAATGACAGATCAGCCTCCATTTTATTTGCCCTCCCCCTCGCCTCCCCTCCCCTCCTCCGTGTACTCGCCTTCCAACACACGGACACACACGTCGTCTTTTCTCCCCAGGAAAGCTAAACTTCAGAGTTGCTTTCCTCAAAGCTGTCGTTGAAGACAGATTTTGGAGGAGCTGGAAGACCTGTGGTCCAACAGCTCCTCATGTCATGTCAGCATTTGGGGATTGGTTCAAGCCTCCCCATCACATGAAAGGGTGCGCCATCACTCCCAAAGGATGATTGGCAAACACACTTGGCCTTCACTCAAGCAAAAAGGCTGCATGCTTTTATTTGTCGCGCCAAAACGTTCATGGGTTCATGTTAACCCTACGCTCTTTTTCTTTTTGCATTTGCTCAGCTAAGCGAGCAGCTGGTTATTTGTTTGTGTGTGTGTGTGTTTAAGATGTCACAGGTGAACCCTGCCCTGTTCCACACCATGAACATGAAGACAGAGCTGGAGGCAGGCCAGGGCAGCAACGCATCGGGGGCGGCACAGTATCTGAACCGAGTCCTAAAGAGAAACCTGCAGGAAAAGCCGACTGAGATCTGGAGGACATACCTCCGCAGGTATGAGACATGAAGAATCAATGTAGTTTCAGCCTTTGAGTTAAGCCTGAACTCCTCATTCTGACCGTGCTGGATGCAACGTTCTCACATTCTGGCTGATGGGAACCCTTTAGAGCAGAGTCCATTTGAGTGGGAATGAGAAATGGTTTACAGGACATGAGAAAAACAACGCATGATATCGGATGTGTCTTCAGACAGGTTTTGATGTTACTGCATTGACCATTTTCATGATGTGCCCCTGTGAAGGTTTGACACAGATGACTTCTGCGAGGCTCAGTGCGACTTCCTTCAGAAAGTTCATTTTCACTGCCTGGTCGAAGACTGTGGTGCGCTCTTCAGCACTGTGGATGGGGCGATTAAACATGCCAAGTGAGCCAGCCTCTTAATGATAATAAAATATACCCTTTCCACATCTTATTGATCAACTAAAGACTAAGCTTGAGTCTTGTTTTTCAGCTTCCACCTTCGGGCCACACTGAAAGTGAAGTCGGAGCCTCAGTTTAGTGACGGTAAGGACTCTGGCGAGGGGGCACCCATGCAGCCTGCTGCCCCCATCTCTTTGGCCAACAATCCCTCCATGGACGTAGCACACCTCAGCTCCTCGGGTGGCTACAGCTCCCCTCCGCCCTCCATACTGGCCTGGAAGCAGCTGACCGGCAGCATCCCTCAGATGCCAGCCTCCATGCCCAACCTGCCAGCAAACTCCCCTCTGGCCACCACCTCCCTGGAAAATGCTAAGCCACAAGTCAAGCCTGGTTTCCTGCAGTTCCAGCAAAAGTAAGAGACAATTGGACTTGTGTCTTATTATGTTGGGTGAGATTGTGGTTATTTTTCCTCTTTGGGCCAAGCGATTATAACATTGTATTTTCTATTTTATTCATTCAGCGATCCCTGCTTGGCTACTGACTGTAAATACTCAAACAAGTTCCACTTCCACTGCTTGTTTGGGAATTGCAAGTACGTGTGCAAGACATCTGGCAAGGCCGAGGCCCATTGTTTGGACCACATCAACCCCAACAACAACCTGCTCAACATCCGAGACCAGTTTTCCTACTACTCTCTCCAGTGTCTCTGTCCCAACCAGGTGAGTTTGCACCTTGATAACTCAGCCAGGAGCTGAATCACCGACTGTCATCGCCTGGCTTTCTAAGCATGAAGTATGCTGTCTATTAGACCAGTGTTAGAGGTTATTTGACTCAAGGCTTTCACAACCACTGCTCTCCGTCTTCCGTCTCTGCTGAAAAAGACAGTCGACTCACCCCAGTAATGCCTGTTTATATGTCAATGATGTCATTTTGACTGCCGCATTCTCCTCTCAGAAAAGGCCAATTTAGCTGATATTACCCAATAAATCATTGTCACTTGCACAGTAAACAAGGCTGTCTGGAATAGGGCAAAAATCAGGGGAATGCTTGGCAAATGAAACCTAAATGGCAGCCCCTGCCTGCTCTCACGAGCCCGCATTTGGAAAACCGTTTAAATGAATTCATTAATGTGTCGAAAATCACTCCTCTCACAAAAAGTCCCCTCTCCTCCTCGTCCTCCTCCTCCTCCTCGTCCTCCCTCCCCCTCCCCTCTCAGTCTCCATCGCCTGAACTGAACAGATCTTATTCACCCTGTCCTTTGGGATCTGAGCCTCTCAAACAGATGGTGGTGTACAGACATGTTAGAAAGGAGGGGTGGTTGTGGGAAGCCCGGAAAAAGAACTGTAGGATGTTCCCAATGATCAGGACTGAAGGGTTTTAGAGATGTCACTTTTTTATTTTGTTTATCTTTGAAACAAAAAAAAAATACTTATTATTATTATTATTATTATTATCATTAAGCTGTCCTTCGGCTTTCGCATGTTCACTCGACTAATGAAATAGGAAATTCTATGTCCCTCCTGCAGCATTGTGAGTTCAGAATGAGGGGCCACTATCACTGCCTGCGGCCAGGATGCTACTTCGTCACTAACATCACCACCAAACTGCCGTGGCACGTCAAGAAACACGAGAAGGCAGAGCGCCGTGCCGCCAACGGTTTCAAATATTTCACCAAGAGGGAACAGTGCGGCAGGCTGGGTAAGAGCGGAATCACTTTTGTCTTGTTTAAGTTGAAGGTTTTTGTTCACCAAGCCGTCCAAAGCTAACGAGCCTGGCCTTTGACTCTACTTTGCCACGCCGCTTGTGCGGGTTAAAGGCGCTGTGTGGAGAAACACAGAGATTTTTTTGGCAGCTGCGGATATTCTCCGTGTTTACAAATGGAGAGGGACCAGTGTTGGCAAACAGTGTCGTGCTGTGTGAGTTGTTTAAGAGGCATGAAACAAGTCAGCCTCATAGGTTTTGTTGCCCACTTTGCATATTCACAATGGCACCTCAGGTCCCAGAGGCAGCCCTGTCTGCGCTATATAAGCACTAATGTCAAAGAGGGGGAATCACATTCAGGTTGTTTTCCTCTTCCTTCTGCCCCCGTCAAAAATGAGCAATTAGGTTGGTGTTTGTTAATTATCTGGCTTGTCTGGTTTAGCCTGTTTGTGTTGTGAAGCCGCGCCTCACGGCCACTGCTGCCGTCACACAGAAATGAATTCAAGTGATCTGTTTTTCTTTTTCTGGTGGTAACGCATGCTTTTCAGAACACGGGAACAAAGCAAACAAAAAAGCAGGCCCTAAACAGCTGCTTTTTGTCCTCAGCCTGATCTGCCAAATGCATTGTTTAGGGCTGGGGTGGGGGGAATACAGAAAGGATTACCATCGCTTGTGCTCCAGTCATAAAGAATTGATGGGTCGCCCGTATCCATGGCAGCAACATTAAACTGAACACCGCTGATGATGTTACCTGCTTTCTGTCTGACAAAGGCCCCTCCATGTCACCAGGGTTACTGCTATTTGCTCAACTTTGCATGTTTAAAACATTGTGTGTACAAACGATACTTGATGACACAGACACGTTGTGCTCTTAAACCGGGTGCCATGGTTACGGACATGCGAGCACCTGCCCCGCATGTTACTCTTTCAATTATTTCTGCCTGCTTTTATATAATGGTATTTGATTAACAGACACAAAATGGGAGCATTCGTTCAAATTGAAAACATAAAGCAATCAGAGCTTTACTGGTTAAAACACACGGAAACAGCAGAAGATCACGGAGCAGACAGAAGTATAGTGGTGAACAAAAGGGGAAATGACAATGGAGATACTTTGAAAAATGAATTTAATATGGTAATAATTGTATATTTACTTTGGTTTGCAGGGGTGTGTGCATTATTGGCCCACAGAAAATGAGAATTTATTTATGTAAATTCTTAATTGAATAAAGCATGTCAGTGTAATAAAAGAGCTCCACAGGTCTAGTGCACAGAAGCCTCCACTTGCTCAGTGTGACACTGGAGTGATCTAATATTCCTCCTACATTTATTCCCTGAAATACTTTGAAACTCGATCCCTCTTTTGTAGGCGCTACATCACGAGATTAAAATATAAAACCTCTTTGCTTTGTATCTAACCGTCACATCGTCTGCTGATTATATCGCCTTCGCTACACGAGCTGCTCTCGGACGCCCGCCATCAGGCAAAGAAGAAAATTCATCTCCGCCATGCAGTTTACAAGTGTTTTCTGTTTCCAGGTTGCAAGTACAGCCAGGTCAACAGCCACTTCCACTGCATCCGTGATGGCTGCCAGTTCTCCTTCCTGCTCAAACACCAGATGACCTCGCACGCACGCAAGCACATGAGGCGAATGCTGGGGAAGAACTTTGACAGAGTCCCGTCACAGGTACAAACATACAAAAGTGAACAGGTGACGCACGATTGAAAATATGCAGCGCTCTTCCATCTATAATATGCGTTAATCAGAACATAGTTCAGGAAAGCCAAGTTTAGCACACACCCTTTTACAGAGACCAAACAGGGAGTGGACATGTTTAAAACCTGTTTTAGTTTACTTTGATTTTGGCTATGGTGACTATGAACAAAAACAAGTTTTTATAAATTTTCAACCACAGCGCAGACTTTCCAAAATTAAAAAAAATAAAATACGAATAAATAATTATTGAAAAAACAAACTAGCAAAAAGATGGCTTTAAAGTTTGTCACGGCAATCGCTCATGTTGATTTTGAGATTTTGTTACATTATTTATATGTTTTTTTGAACTACATTTACATTTTTTCTTTGCATAATCCTTCATGCTCTGTGAGTCAGATTGCAGCACGAGTTGTATCCTGTAAATCACCAAAGTAAATAACCTGTAAAACCAGTCAGTGACAAATCAGTCTCGACTTTATTTTAATGGTAATTTTATGAGGTTTTTTTTTTTGTCCTGTTTTTTCCTGTTGAAGTCTTCATGTAATGTAATGACGTAGGACTGACGTTCGAGCTGCCAGAGTACGTTAGCTGCCCAACAGCAACATCTTCATTAACGGGGCATCATCATCATCATCATCGAAGACGTTTGCTTCCAATGAACCTCAATAATGGATCTGTATTGTCTCAAGGTGCTGCCACTTGGTCAGAGGCCAGACGACATGCAGCATGGATCTGGAATGATGTCTGCGGCAGTATTGAACCAGTGTGACGTCAACTCCAACTTCTCCTCCGCCATGGTAGACGAGACTGATGATTACATGGACTACATGGGGGGAGGCGGCAGCCCCCTGGGCCTCTCCTCCGAGTCGTCCAACCAGGACCGGAGCTGCACCAGCACACCTGTAGGCAACGATGGCTCTCCAGCAGGTGAGAATGTGCAGAGAAAACCTGACGGGTGACAGACGGAGAGATTTAATGCGATTTAGTCTGAAAGTTGACCAATGCAAGTTTCTTATTCTTTAATCATGCTTCACCAGCACCTTGTCATTTCAGACATTCTTTCATTATATATCTTATGATTTAGTCGTCTGACTTAAAATCAATAGCATAATGACCCATTAATCATATTATATTAGGTTGATGACAATGCTGTGTTCTTACGGTCCAAGTCTTGGACATTATCCTTTGCAGTGCGCCTTGTCATCCTCATAAAACATCCATTTTGCACATCAGTAGTTTGAGTTATTGCGCTGTAGGTTTCTTATTGCATGCAACCTCGCTGGATGGAGATCATCCCCGTGGCTTTAGGTGCACTTTTAGTGGATGGATTATGGGAGAAAGGACAATGAAGGAGAAACAGCCCCCTCCCCCCCCCTTAAACTTACACATTAAATGGTTTCTTCTCTGATTTTTTTCTATATCTGAGCATGTCTGTGATTTTCACATTTCTCCAAGTGTTGCCAATATTATCCATTCTCTTATCTCTTATCTTTCCCCTTTTTACCTCCCATCCCATCCCATGTGTGCGGTGTGTGTGTGTGTGTGTGTGTGCGTGATTTGACCATTGTTCTTGTGAATATTCTCCTTTCCCCTCCTCCTGTCTGTCCTTCACCCTCCCTGGTCAACCTGTCTCTCCAGGACAAGGCTGCCCTGCTACCACTTCTGCTCCAACCACCCCTGCTGACTCACGTGCTACACAAAACGCACTTCCTCCTTCCACTCCTCCTCCTCGACTGCCACTATTTTCTCCCTCCGCTCCTCAACCTGGCTTCCAGTCCACGGCCCCATCCCTTTCTCCGGCTCTCCTTCGACCTCCTCTCCCCTCACTCCCATACCTTCTCTCGCCATCCTGTCTCTCGTACTCTCTGCTCAGCGCCTCTCTCGGAGCCACTCGGAGTGTTGTCATGCCAACCAACACACCAGCTTTCAGCCCCATCATTGCCACTCCGTCTCCGGTTAAAAATGACGTCCCTATAGTTCAGGATGCTGCAGGTACTTATCCCCGGCGCAAACCAACACTGCAGCTGTCAGCTGAACTTGTCCTTTGCAGCATCTAACTGTGTGAGCCAGTGTGTCTCTCAGATTGTGCTAGAAAAAAGAAAAATAATTAGCTTCCCAGCATGCAGTATTTGTGCAGAACTGAAGGAAAGTGCATGTTTAATGAGTGGATACAGTAACAGAATACGTGTTCAAATCCTCATGTATGACTGAGATTTAGCGATAGAGCAGTAAATGCAGCGCTCGTAGTTTGAATCTATGGCCTTGCTTAGTTTAATCACTCCAGGAGTTTTATCGAGGCCCATTGATACTTGTCCTGCAGAACAGGGATCACATCATTAGCAGTGACCCCAGGGTGTTGCAAAAGGTGGGTGCCCGCATAAAACAAGATGGAGATAAGAGGCTCGGTTTAGGCCCGCCGCTCTACTCCTGTTTGGAGGCTGGAGACACCGCATAAAAGTGTCATGTTCCAAAGTCAATCTATCATTTTCCCTGTCCTTTAATCATTTGGGAATCAGGAATTTGTAAAAGATGGGACTCTTTGCTTACTCAGCTATGAACCACTTCTGGCTGAGTAAGATTACACATTAAAGAACCAGGGCGGTCCAAAGTCTAACTTGCGTTTAGTTTGTGGGTTTGACTTTGTGAATCGACTGATTGTGTGTCCTTTGCTTTCTTACAGGTAACACCATCTCCATTCCCACGGCTACTGGTTCAAAAAAGCGTTTCTGGATCATTGAGGACATGTCGCCGTTCGGCAAGCGCCGCAAAACCGCATCGTCACGTAAGATGCTGGACGAGGGGATGATGCTGGACGGCTTCCGCCGCTATGACCTCTACGAGAACTGCAAGGACGCCGGATGTCAGTTTTCCCTGAAGGTGACCCACTACCACTGTACACGCGAGAACTGTGGCTACAAGTTCTGTGGCCGCACCCACATGTACAAGCATGCACAGCACCATGACCGTGTCGACAACCTGGTCTTGGATGATTTCAAGCGCTTCAAATCCTCCCTCAGCTGCAACTTCCTCGACTGCCAGTTTTCAGGCAACAGCACCCACTTCCACTGCCTGCGCTGCGGCTTCCGCTGCACCGACAGCACCAAGGTGACGGCGCACCGCAAGCACCACGGCAAGCAAGATGTGATCAGCGCGGCTGGCTTCTGCCAGTTCAGCTCCAGCGTTGATTGTCAGGTCCTCGACTGCAAATATAAGCTCAAGTGCTCGCACTTCCACTGCACCTTCCCCGAGTGCAAGCACACAGTGGTGGGCATGTCCCAGATGGACTCCCACAAGAGAAAGCACGAGAAGCAGGAGCGGTGCGATCTGCCATCCGTGTCACCCAAACGGGAGGGCCCACACCACATGGGAGGGAGTGCTGCCTCTATGGGTCTGTCCGCTTCCTCACCCGGGGGCCTCCATGGGATGTCCCATACCATTAACACCAGTGCTCACTCCATGCTCTACCCAACCGGTGGCATCGCGTACCCAACGTCCTCCCTCAGCCTGGACAGCTCTCTCAACCTGAGCACTGATGCCAGCAGCTCCCTGTTCTTCCTGAAGAATGCAGCCGGTCTGGGTCTCGGCGACTCGTTGGACCTCAGCAAGAAGATGCATCACGATGCGGCGCGCCCCCGCCACGAGCCTACACCCCCGCTGGGCCTCCCAGCACCTCAAGATGACACAACGGGAACATCCGGAGAGGCTGAAGATGACCTGTCGCCAGAAGAGGAGGCACAGGTGGAAGAGGATGAGGAGGAGGATGAGGATGAAGAGGAGGACGAAGAGGAGGAGGTCGAGGAGGATCTCAACACTGACTCAAACGATGATTCAATGGCAGAGCCTGATGGTGAGAAGAACAGCGGTCAGAATTTTGATGCTTCCGTTAACCACACTGATACTTCCCAAATGGAAAAGGAAGACCCATGAAAAAAAAAAAACACAAAATAAAACATGTCCGTGTGAACTGAAGAAAATCCCTGTGTACTTTGAACAAACAACAATGAAAGTGGCCTCATTGATCCCGTTTAGAGACTTCAAATGACAACGACAATAACAAAAAACACAACAGCGTGGAGAAAATGATGGCCCAAAATGATTTATTATGATGTTTACAAGATGACCAACATTATTAATTCAATTATGCATTAAAAAAAATATGAACGAAGACACACGGAATTAGGCCCTGTTTTACATGCAGGGCAGCAATGTAAAGCATTTTACTACACATCAGTCTTTTTGCGTGCGTGCATGTTTGACTTTAATTTATTTTTTTCACTTTTTTTGTGTGTTAAGAAAAACATGAGAAAATCAAAAACAAATCCTCACTATATACCTATATATGTAAGTGTGTGTGTGCGTGTGTGTGTGTGCGTGCGTGTGTGTGAACGATGATATACAAAAGGAAATTGTTGGCTCAGGCAGATGAACTGCTGGGCCGTAGATACACAGAAAAAAAAGGGATGTAATTCACGAAGGGGGAACAGGATGTGTTGAAACATTAGATTTTTTTTCCTGTATTAAAGTTCTGAATTATTATAACTATACAGTGAGAGAAAGGAAGTGACGTTGTGCTTCCCACCTCCTTTAGATGTGTTTCTTTATTCTCAGTGACATATGGAATTGAACGGTAGATGTTTGGTCTCTCAGCTGCAGTCAGGCGTCCTCAAAGCCTCCATTCTCAACAGTTTTCCGTGACGTTAGAAGAATTTTGTTCAACTAGCACCGAATCCAAGCTCAGCCCTTAATTTTATCCACCCTTGTGGAGAAATCAAATTTGTCGGTGGGTAGTGCACTTTTATCCATGATAGATAACTCAAGTATATTTAAAAAAATATTTTGTTACCATTTGCATCTGCAATACAATGTTATTTTGTTGTGTTTGTCGGAAGCATATCGCTTTGTAAGAGAGCCACGGCCGTGATTAACAGCCGGCAAGTCAGCTTGAGGAGGGGGTCGAACTGACCGGAGGAAACAACGAGTCAGATGCAGCAAAGAGGACGTGTCAGGGAGGAGCGTGTTTAATGTTGAATATATACAGACCGAAAATGTCTCAGCAGCATTTTGTTTTCCATTCACTCTGGCTGCGGTTGAGCTCCTGTGGTTTTTATTTAATATTTATGTGACCTTCCAATGAGAAATTTCTAGGGTGTTATTGCACTTTTTTGTTTCATTTTCACTGTCTAAAAAAAAATATATCTTTTAACAGTGAATTTGCTTTAAACATGTTGTTTTAGTTCACTTTTGCTTTAATGCACAAATAGATGTGTGACAAAGAACTGTCGTTCTGTGTTTTATTTAAAGACTGGTTTTATTTCGCTTTCTGTGATTGGACCGATGTATTGTCAAGAAAAAAAAAGGAAACGGGTGCAATTTTAAAAAGAAAGTGTCCTAAAAAGAAACACTAACATGGGATTTTAAATGTTTCAGAGGTTCAAGGTAATGCTTGCTTACTGTAGTACTAAATTTGTTTCAGCCACCCTCTGGTTTGTATTGATATAAACACAATAAGTACGACCAAGAAGTTGACACACTGATCACGAGTTATGTCCTGAGCTTGGCATTGGAAATAAATTATATTAATATAGGGAATAATGTGTGTAGATGATATTCCTCCAGATAATGTTTTGAGAAGAAAAATGGTTGTACAGTATTTTCCTCTGTAAAAAATACTATATATGAACAAAATGCTCTTTGATGAACAGCTTCCTTTAAAAAGAAAAACGTTAAAAGGAGAAATGAATAATAAAAAGCTAAAGAAAATTCAAATAGTCTCATCATAGTTTGCTTGTGTGCGTGGCCTTTTTTCTTTAATTACATCTGAATTTTAAATTAATTTGTTCGCACTGTAGCATTGTCAGATTACTTTATGCTATTTGCAGCATCCCCCCCCTTTCCCAACAATGTCAGTAGCTCAAACTAAAATACACTGATTTCAATTCACCTGTTTTATTTAGCATTTTCATTCATTGTTATTTTTCTAAATGTGTGCTTTTTTTTTTCTCCTTAATTTAAATGTTTGGTTTATATTTACTTTGCTGTGGGCATGCTTTGTTCACGGACGGCTCACTAACGGTTGTTTTAGAGAAGCCGGGGCTCAGAGACACTGTGCACTTAAATTCAGTTTTTGTGTGTGTGTGTGTGTGTGTGTGTGTGGGGGGGGGGGGGGGGGGGGGGGTGTAGGTGAGGTTCTAACATAGGACTTGTAAAAAGTTGAAAATAAAGAAACTATAATTATTATAATGACACACATGTAGTGCTTGCTAGTGCTTCATCCTTGGGTCACATAAAGGGGAGAGATGCGCCAGGATGACAGCCGGGCAAAAGTTCACAGTCGTGAACACTTTGTCTCTTCTTGTATCTGGGGGGGGGGTTATGAAAGATAAATAGGACACGGCTGTTACAAAAATGGAAACAAAACTAAAAAAGAACAGACCTGTGACTCCGTTCCATCTGCTCAGAGCTTCGGTACTGCATCTTTAAAAAAAACTTGGATGTCTTTTCCCTGCTTTGTTTCGTTATAAATCTGAACAGGACACTTCCTTTGTAAAATAATATATCCCCCCCCAAAAAAAAATTCTGCATTTAAGCAGGTAGAGGAATCAACAATATTTGTTGGAGAATTTCCCCATTGTTCATGCAAAGACATTGTGGTGCAGAACCAGATCAGAGCCAAGGACCATTACGGAGATTTAAAGGCCTTCTACTTCTCTCCGCATCTTGTTCAGTGTAAAAAGGGCACTTCTTTTCCTTGAGCCATGTGCTGGCTTCTCCTCCCACTCCCCTGTGTCACCCAGTGGCCAGTGTGCTGGTTCTGTCTGTCCTTTTGTCTACAGCTGTCCCTGTCCTTCCTCTTCCTTGTGATGTTTTTTTTAATAAAAAAAAAAAAAAAGGAGAAGAAAAAAACCCGGGTAAAGGCATCACCATCTGTCAGCCAGCTGGCATCCTGTATATAATCTAGCAGGAAAAAAGAATAAATATGAAAATTATATTACACAAAAACCAGACGGAAACGACCTCCAAATCCTGCATAGGCTGCAGTTGAAACGACGTGTCATTTTACTGTTTTAATTAAGGAAGTAAAAAGAATTATTAAAGAAAATTGGTGTGGAAAGATGTATTTCCTCTGCTGGGAAAATGTGATATGAAAGCCCCCTTCTTACTACGGCATAGCGGAGACAGAGAGCAACATTCGAGACTTTGTCAAATCTATTGCACTTTTGGACTAAAAGCCATCTCCCATTAGTGTTCAATTTGGCTCGATTCATGAGACATTTCGTATGAAAAGTAGACAATAAAGCAATTTATTTCTTTCTTTCTTTAAGAAAAAAGGTTTAGTTAAATTTGCTGCCCTCGGCACCACTATTCATTTTTATGGTATTGCCCATTTCCTCTAGGATACAGTGCCGTTCATCTTCACTGCGCTAAATCTTCATTGTGTGTTTTTCTGCTTCTGCATGTCTTATGCAAAGATTGAGCTTTCACCCAGTGAAATAAAGACAAACTGAATGACTGTTGGCCTATTTTCAGTGTCGACGTATTGTTTATGTATATTTATCCACTTGATTTTTTCACGTTTCTTTCTACAGTACCAGTCGAAGGTTTGCCCACACCTTTCCACATGGCGTCCAATGTGGTGGGTTAGGCTTGTGTCGCTGACATGCTGAGTGTTGATGTGCCAAGAACAGGTTGAGTGAGAGTGTGAGCTGTGTGGAGCAGCAACAGCCAGGGCTGGGAACACGCACGACAGGTGTGCGCTGCATATGTGGTCACATGATGCCTATAAGGCAGATTAAGGCCCAAACAGATGAAGCGCTGCTTAATGGCAGCTTTTATTAAGTTCACAAAGCTTGGAGGGAGGGGGGAATTGAGGAAAAGCAGGTGGCTGGGCCTGTGCACTCGTAGATGAAGACATATACTCTACAGTGGCGTCTAAAGAGGGTAGCCACTGTGGAAGGATTTATGAAGATTTGCCTGCCCTGGACTCGCCGCCTTGCCTGTTCCTGAATCCTGCAGTAATAAAACAGAGGGGGAAATGGAAATGCTCACAGACAAAAACCGTCTCTGTAGACTGCATTTTAAGATAATGTGCAAGGTATTAATCACATCATAAATGCATTTGACACCATTGTGAAATAAATACTAATGTGCATTATGTCTTGTTATTACCGTGTTGTAAACGTATATGTAGAGAAGCAGGTGGGAGATCTGTTGAAAACCTGGATGGATCAGTAACGTCAGAGGCGCCCTGTTCGATGAGGGCGTGAGACAGACAGACATTTCAGTCTACACTGCCTTCAGACATAAACAACTAGAACAAATAATAGATTAGCTCCTCCGGACACATGGATCCGCGCTTTTCAGTCCGTTGTCGTACTAACATTCCATATTCAGACTGCATATGTTAACAGTTTATTCCTGCTGTCAAAGTGTGGCCTAAAAAAATAATGATCAGTTAACAATGACAGTTTCTGATTGCTGGACAGCTACTATGCCCAGTGCCTAGTTTACTAAAGCGAGGGAGGGATGCGTCGACCTCATGTGCCTTCTTAGTTGGAAACACACACACAAACAGAAACCCTTCAAAATGAATCTTTCTTATAATTTTTTTTAAAGCATATTGAATCCACATTAAAAATATTTTTTAATAGCTCGACATAGTTTGCATACATCATTTGCCAACTGGCCACTTGCGTTCACACCAAATACGACTGCACAAGGTATTGCATTGTCAAAGTAACTTAAATTCTAAAAAAGCACTGGCTCACTATCTCACGTCTTCAATATCAGGCTCAGTCCAGCTTGTTGCTGGTCACCCTCAGGTAAACAGTATATCACGTATCACATGCATGTCAGCATTGCTCATTTTACTGCTTCGCTGACCCATTTATAGTCCACATTTTTGGATGTTTCCCTCATGTCCTTCAGCACTCTGCCCCAGTTGCCCCTGTCTTTAAACACGGTGCCCTTTGAAACAGATGTTCATTTATCTATTTTTGCATGTGCATCATCTTATTTTGGAAAGACCTCAGTCACAAGGCAGAAAAGGGGGCTGTCTGAGAGAAAGAAAAAAAAAACCTGCTTTGCCATTGGTAGCAGCTGTTGCTGCTGAGACACCTCAGAGGAAATGAAGTATTGGACACACATTTATCCAATTTGCCATTAACAAGACCTTATTGGATGCAGGTCGAGAAGAACATGCAGCTTATCTTATGAAGATCTCTCACGATATGCTGCTGCTCTTCTTCAACCGGACTGATATCTGTGACGGTGTTGGTATCTTTGTTTGGGGATCAAAATGTGGAGTAAGGATCTAAAGTCTGGTAGCAGGCGTTCAAACTGTGTTATTTCATATGCAATGCAATATATCATCACAAGGACTAAATGTCATCCTAGTGCAGCATGTGCAATGTCAAGTTGGTATCAGGCAACCAAATTCATCATGCAATGGGCTTTTTTTATATACAAGAATAACTCGGTTTTAACATAGCTACTTTATCCTGTTATTAATTGTCAGAGATGACTATGGTAGAAAGTCCTATTATAGCTTGTACACGAAAAAAGAGAAAGAAAGACAATTCAGCAAGAAAACTGAATGTTTAGCCATAAAATCGTGACTCTTCCTGGGCATCTCCTCATTGGATGGTCGGTGGTTTGATACCCAGGCCACTGCAGCAAAGGGCTTCAGGCCTAACTCCTGTGCCGGATCCACGGAGTGGAAAGAAGTAGCCGAAAGAAAATAACTTAAAATAAAGGATTGCTTTTAGATGAACCACATTTTTACATTTTGTTCCAATGGAACAACCTCTAATAAAACATTAGTAGAAAAGCTGGAACCTGAGATTCTTTCAAACATCAGTTACTGAAGCAAGTTTTCAAAGTGTCCAAAAACAAGTTTTCACATTTAAAATCCAACCTCACTATGGTCGTTGAACTAGAACGAGATCTTTGCTAAACTTTTCATTACAGCAATTACTGGTCCGATGAAAATTGACTCCATCCTCCACAAATAAAAGACCATGAGCTGCATGAAATGTTCTTCTTTGCATACTCTGCAGGATTTGAATCATACGTTTCTCTCTCTTCACATAGCAGCATCTATATTTCCTGTCTGGTTGTGTAAGATTTTCTTTGCTTTTTCCATAAATAGTCCTCACATTTTTGTGTGGCTGGTCTCGTCAGAAATCTTTGTCTTTCGGCATCTTTATTTATTTTTTGTTCTCTTTTGACATGAAGATAAAGCATTCCTCTCAGCCTGTGGAGCATTCAGTCAGTGAAGACCAGGAAAACTGTAACTCCACCCAATTCACACACCCTGAAAGCAGATATACGCAAGCATGAGAAGATAACCATGTTGACTAATGAAAAATATTTTATCTAATTGGTTTAAAGGTCACAAATGAGATTTCAATGTAGGTCAGCTGAGACACTCAGTTTCTCAACATGCTCCACAAAGAATCCTTTCAATAATCAGATACCTTGTGAATTTTAAATAATGATTTAAATTCTAAATGTGACCGGATTCAAAAAGCTAAATGTGGGCACCTTGCTGAATTCCCATATTTATCCGAGCCCAATTTTGAATGAACATATTTTTGTAGGGGGGGGGGGGGTGTTGAGGCAGGTGGGAAGAGGACATAATGTAATGTGGGAGATGATATTTGGTAAACATGCAGTTGTCATCTTACAAACACAAACAGAATCTCGTGGCATGATTAGCGCTGAGGCCCTTTAAACAGCTTGTGAAAAATGAGCCTCCCGTCAACCCGTAACATAAATGTTGACTAAGATATAACCAAACATTGGCTTCTATTTGTTTTACTTTGTCTCAGGTTTGCCTGTCATCATATTTTAGTCATCCCCAGAGGTAAACACAAAGTTGCCAACAGAACAAAACAACTACTAACAGACAGCAGCCAGAAACAAGTGCATAAAACGGTGGGGGCCCAGGTTGGCTTGAAGCCACATCTCCAAGTGATTGCTTTCAGGTTTGGGCCAGAGATCTACCACAGACGTCTGGGAGCATTTCATCACTTCATAGGTTTTACCCGAAAGGAGGAAGGATGGAGGGGCAAATAACGCAGAAGCCAGAGTAATTCTTCTACCTCAGTTGCCACAGTTCAACACTGTAAACTGGCAAGTGAGGCCTACTGCTGCTTTTCTTGCCAAACAGAGATTTCCAAGTGCTAAGTGCTGTAAATTTGCTTAATTTGACGTGAGTCAGAAGGGAATGAGATTATTTTCTCCCGGTGAAAAAGCCTGGCATATTGGCTGACAAATAAGCTGGAATGGTCCGGCATGTTGTTTCTGCTCTGTGATGATGGCTGGAACACACAACAGACAGTGTTTGACAGAGCTGTAAATCCATTTGACTCTTGCATCAGCGCTTCATGACTCACTCAGCTGAAATTTCTGTGGAGGAAAATTATTATTTTTCTACAAGAGATGGTTAAAAAGGTTCGTCTCTGCACGTAGAGGGTATGCTATACGTGCATACCCTCTACCAAACCCTGCACATTTATTAACCAAGTCTTGTTTGCATAGGAAAATGTATCTGCAAAGGATTCAGTCAACATTTTTAGTTATCTATCTATCTATCTATCTGCAAAGTACTGCTCTGCATTTTTTTCTCAATTTCAAACTTGAGAAAAAAATACATTTCTGATATTTCTTTTCTGATTTGGTTTGGAATTTTCATTTTATAGCAAATACTTTGGCAGAAGTTGCATGTGGTGAATAATGGCAATGGTAATCTAATTAACTGTGGTTGATTCTAATATCCTACCATAGCAAGGGCTTGGATAGCACAGGCTTTATTGGCTCTTAACTAATTGCTTTTGCCTCTTGGTGGAATTGCCAGAAATCACAGAAATAAAGGAATTTTTTCTTGCGACTTTAAAATGGATTTCTATTGTGACTATACAGGGCATTTATGTCACTGATCTGGAGGAGGAGGGGGGGGGGAGCCTGAAATAGCCTGTGCTTTAAAGGTGACAACTGTGGCATTTGGAAGACAACATGTAGTGAGTCTTAGACATTTTGAAGGTTGGAACAGGTTTGGAAGATTTGGAAATACAATATTGTTTCTGGTTAGTTGTACTGTTGCAGTACATTTAAAATTAAAGTATTACAATCAGCTTTATTTCTGTTGAATGACTTGACTAACATCCCCCCCCCCCCCCCCCCTCCCCTCCGTCTGTGAAAATCACAAGGGCCTTTAAAAAGACTGGTTTCAGTATCACAGCTGTGACCTTCATAAAACCGAGCTGGGCAACAGGTGGGCATCATGTGTGTGCTAATCTTCCACATTATGGTTGTTGATAACAGACACTCTGTGGCTTGCCCAGTTAAAACGCAGTAATTCAATATGGAATACATCAGCAATGTGATATTTGTAGCATGGAAGAAGCAAAGGCTGAGAAGATTCTACTGATGCTAATAATAGAAAACGGTCACCATTCAATACGGGTTTCTGTTACCAAAAGAATTCTGTGAGTACCGCAGACCCTCCAAAACAAGACATTGAGCGTCCACTGAGGGATTTGGGGATTATTATTTTTTCTCTCTCTCTCCTCCTCACTAAAGGGCATGAAAATGTGTATTGTATTTCGCTGTGACCATCCATGCCAGTTTTGGAGGATGATGTGAGTGAACGCACAGCCTTCCCTGTCTATCATTAGCATTGATTATAATAGTTCAAATTTGTGTTTCTAGGAAGGACACTCGGAAAGTTATAGGATATGGCCTGCTATTTAAAATTGTGTTGTTTTTTATTGAAAATTGATGCCCTAGTCTGACCAAATTGGGACAGGCAACTGTCCCAATTGTGAAATTTACCGTAAACCATTCAATAGAATCCCTTTGTTGGCTTTGGTCAGTAATGGTCGGACGTATATTTGGTTGAGTCCACTTAAAAGGCTGTTAGAAAAAAAAGCTGAAGTTCTTCAGTGATGAGGTTGTATT
Organism: Brachionichthys hirsutus; assembly: GCF_040956055.1. NCBI lineage: Eukaryota > Metazoa > Chordata > Actinopteri > Lophiiformes > Brachionichthyidae > Brachionichthys > Brachionichthys hirsutus. The sequence goes on from NC_090898.1 coordinate 6,795,511, forward strand.
TTAAAAGTTTATTTTTATATGCTGGCTTTACAGGAAGGGTCAAATTATGGATTTAGAATTTTCAGCCCCCATTGGCAAAAATCGCCCACCTTTTGTTTGACTTGGACACTTTTTCAGATTTGTTTTTTTATTTTTGACCAATTGAAGGGTCATGGGTGTAACTTCTATCTCACGTGGGTGTAGCGTGACTGCCGAGTTGCTTTTGGATGAGTTATATGGCTGAACAGCCATGCTAACAGAACAGAAGGTGTATTAGGAATACTAAAGGACAAAGAAAACAGTGCTTGGATTCTTTTTTCCTCTCCTCCTTATTCTCCCATCTTCTGCTCGCCGCTCTGCTTCAGGTGTTCCACAGTCAGGCTCTGTGATTAGTCTAATTTGCACAAATGCTGCAGGGTTCTGCACCTGTTGCCCCTGTGCTTCTTGCAGCCCCCCCCTCTCCCAGCAGGCTGACAGGCCTTGCTTTGGATAATCCAATCTTCTCATGATGGCATTACTACCCTCCACCAGCGCAGGACAAGGGCATTCCATTTGTCTACCTCTTGTCTCCCTTCATGTTCTCATGGCCACCATGCTGATGGCTCATTATGGGATAATCAGTCTCAACCACCCTGTTCTCAACAGGCTGCCGCTGCTTGTCCTCACCAGAGCCCTCCTTTATCTGCCTATAAGGTGCATAAAGCTCTCCTTCAGGTTCCAACAGAGGCCCAACTGACTTCCGCATAACAACCTTCCAGTATCCCCATACTCCATTTGGATTTGAAACAATGCCAGGAGAAAATCAAGTGGCAGAGGCCACACATAGTGGGAGGGTGGGAGGGAGGGAATGCGATCCCACTTGATTGTTGAGAGTTTATATAGCAAGTGATGACAAAGTGCTTTATGACTTTGCACTGTTCGGTGGGCCCTGCGATTGAAGCCTTATACAGGCAAAGCCCCCTGGTGACCTTGGCTTGTCAAATGCTCTCATTTTCACCAGGAAGGAGCCAGTGTTCAGCGCTGGTAAGCTGTTTTCAGAGAGACAGCCGCTGAGAGCTGCTGGAGGTGACCCATACCTCCTTTCACAGCTGAGAACAATATTGAGGAATCGGTCAGAGCAAGGTTTAGGCCTGCTAAGCCATGGATAGATTGTCAAATAGATGCCATCGATTGATTTTATCCCAATACAAATAGAAATAGCTCAATGCTGAATACACAAGCAGACACTTTGAATTTAATAAGGTATTCATACAGTATATCTACAGAATACACAATGTAAATAATATGTCTATGTGTATCTCACAACCTTCCAGAAAAGGGATTGATGGTTGGAATAAGTGAGCAAACAACACAGCGGCAGCAGCAGAGGCAGGGCTTTAGAACCCAGTTCTGACAGTTCTGAGTGACGAACACAAACATTGATAAGGCAAGAGACAAAGATAAAGATAATTTCACATAGCATACTCTAAACTGGGCAGCACAGTGACACAGTGGTAAGCTCTGTTGCCTCACAGCAAGAAAGCCACAGGCTCAAATCCAACTTGTGGCCTTTCTGTGAGGAGTTTGCATGTTCTCCCCCGTGTCTGTGCGGGTTCTCTCCGGGTTCTCCGGGTTCCTCCCACCACCAAAACGATGCAAAATCAGTTACAGTAAATTGCCAATAGGTGTTAGTGTGTGTGTGAATGATTGTCTGTGTGTGATGTAACACATCACGTATTACATTGGATCGCTCCCAGGTGCACGCCACATGCATCTCATCTTACAGGGGAAAGGAATGAGACACGTTTTATCCTTTACGCCTCCTGCATTGTCCATGACCTTTCCTATGCAAAATCTTTTTTCTGTAAACGTCCCCTTTGAGACTGATGTCTCTGGATGCCACGTTCAGTGGACACTTCATAAACTGGACCCCTGCTAACTAGGATGTGAACTATCTAGAATCAGTGAAGATGAGAGAAGAAAAGCTAGACTGCGATCATCACGTTCAAGGAGTTAGATGCGAGTAGCGAGTAGAGGTGATGTGTGATAGTGGAGTCATGTTAGCCCTTTGACTGAATGAGATGGGCTAACAACCCTTGCATTGATCCAAGGAGACACTCAGCCCTCTAACCTGCTGAGTGCTGACTGCCAGTGAACAATGGAGTTCAGAGCGCATCAATACACCAGCCCTATTGAGTGCTCTCCGTTTAGCAGCAAGATTGATGAGGTTACGGCTCCCAACAGGGGGAGCCGAATGGTGTCAGAACCGAGGCGCTGCTTTGGACAAACGAGGCCTCGTTGTACGACGACATCCAGAGGCGCTGGTTACGGGTTAGAGCGCCAGCTCAACCAGGAAGTGTCCCCAGCAAGGCTTTGGAATTGTTTGCAGACTGTGATATAAGGAAGGGATAGATGGAGATTTCTTGACAAGCGCCGCAATTTCCCCCTCAAGACACTAACTGATGTACAAGTGGATTTACTACAACTGGTCACTATAAATCTCAGGTTGGCATGGACTCTAGGGAGAGGTTAACGGATTACAAAGGGATGCGGTAATGAGCCTCAGAGAAGTTTACAGCGCATCAATTCGTGAAGTGCGACGGATCGTTCAGGCAAAGGCACATCAAATATCTGATAAAGCACTGATTATCAGAACTCTGGATGACCTGTACAGAATTGGGCTTTTTCAGAATAGCATTTTGTTGGCAAGCTGGTAGGAGACCAGATAAACTATTACAGTGTAGAATTTGAGCTCCACTGCCAGTAACTGGGAATCCTCCATCTGCCAGCAAACGTATGGAAGCATGCTTCATGTAGTCAATCTACCAGTCTTTTTCCTGGATGCAGTATTGGGTTTGTGCCAATCCCGTCCTCGGGTCTGGTCTTTGTCTACATTCAGTCTGGGAAACGTCCGCCTGGCCTTCATGTTTCTATCCTTGCACACCTCCCAGGAAAGTTCAACTCGTGTAGTCTCCTTCTGGCATGCACTTTCACATCAACAGCAGCAAGAGCCTTCTTTTTATCATCTTGTGGTCTGCTCTCTGGGTGGACTTGCCCAGACTGTCAGACCTGGGAATAATATCTTTCACTTGTAGACTATTTTCCAGACTGATTTCTCATCGTTTTCTTAGCGCTCAACAGTAAGAAGTGAATATTTTTTAAATTACCAATCAGGCTTTCCTGACTGTATGATGTGGGACATTAGATTATGGAGATCCAAGTTTACCTTCAGAGTTTTGCACATTATTGCATTCATCAGGCAGCTGCTCCCCATCTGTGGAATGCCCTCCTTGACCATCTCAGGGCTCCACAGACAGACGATGCTTTTAAAAAAGGATTAAAAATCTTCCTTTTTAGAAAGGTTTTTAGACTGATTTTATCGCATTTCTTTTTTTTTTTATACAGTACTTATTGTTTGGTGCCCCTTTTGATTTTATTATTGATTTTATTATGTTATTCTTATGATTTTATGTTTTGCTCCTTCTTGGTTTCTGTGTGCACTTTGAGACTTGGCTGCCAAGTATAAAGTGCGATATAAATATAATCTATTATCAAAATCCTCTTTTTAATGTACAGAATAGGAAACACCATTTGAGAAGTCAGTACCGAAAGACAATCAACCAACAGGAAAAAACAAAACTTCACACAATGAATAACTACGTCCCTTTAGTCATTTCCAGAAAGAAAGTTGAAAGTCCCTGCCGTGTCACGCTTTCTGAAAATTCAGTACAGGCGGAGTCATGATTCTACAGACAGTAGAGACACGAGTACTGCAGTTTGTTCATCATACAGGTATAATGATGAATCAGAAACTGGATTTAGAATCCACATGCTTTGGATGGCTTCCTATTCAATGGTAGGATTTTTTTTTTGTGTGCGTGTTTTTAATTGACAAATAAAAATCATACGAGTCAAGTAATTACTCCATAGTTTAAAGTAATAACAAAATAAAGAGTAATCTCTCTCAATATGAATGTAAGGGAACTTCCTCTTGGAGATAAATACAGACAAACAGTCATACAATCAGAGTGATTAAAAATGAAAATAAAAACCGCATCCACGAGTTTTTGTCTGAGCAGGTTTCCTTTTTTTTTTTACTAAATGGACAAACAGAACACGTGATATATTTTACTCAATTGTAATTTGACAACTCAATCAAAATTCAGAGCAAAAATGAAACCGATATGAAGGTGTCTGAATGCTGAACCCGCCAGTGATACTTTTTGTGATACAACAGCATAAATACAATATTGTGGCCTTTTAAAATTAATACAGCAGATTTTTTACTTGAGATAAACCAAATTTATTATAATTAAGTACATTATTGGCTGAAATTCAGGTTACAGAATAGATCCATCAATGAAAGTCAAGTGACAACGCTGCCTAACCTCCAACTCTGGATTAAGTATTGAGGAAAAGATTATTCCTTCGTACACAAAATCACAAAGCTAGGATTTACAGCTCACTGCATCATCGGTGTCTCATTTATTACACACTCCTGGCATACACCGAATCAACATTTCTAAACAAGATCAGTGTCACACAGAAATGTGCAGCATCCCTTTAGCTTTTCTGTGTTGCCATCAAGGCAATGAGATGAAGGAGAAAAGGGTACGAGGTGGTATCGCTCTCTCTCATTCATGGACACTTCTTTTAGCTTGAAGAAAGAGTGAGTAATTCATTACATCAAGGATTAATTTACTACTTTCCTTTTCAATCATGGGGCTTTTTTTTTCTCCCATCCACCACCACGCTGGTAAGAAAAAGCGATGCAAGCTCTGTGGCAGCCCTTTCTTTCTGGATCAGAATTACAAAATATTGGTGCCATTTTCTGTAAAGATTGCTCGCTGTTGGAGGCCCTACATAATTTGGACCGGAGGGTTTGTCATGGAAAATAACACAATGCGACTGGGCGTTCTGTATTAGATTTCAGCTTTTAGCCTCCTTGACATTTCAAGCTGCATGAACTAATACATCTGTTATTTGTTGATCATTTGATTATTAACATACTTCACAAACCAAATCAGCTGCCCTGCTGGAGACACAAATGCAGCTCAGTAGACAGCCTGGGTTCTTTTTCTCCTTTTCTGCCAAGCACAAACAGACGCAGCGATGCTCAATTCAGCCCTCAATGAAAAGGGGGGGGGGGGGGGCAAAAAAAACAAAAAAACATTTATCGTTCTCTCCTTTTAGCATATGAGCATTCTGACACCGACATGGAATGAAGCCCGTCATCACATTCTAATCTCGAATTTCAGGGCTTTTATTTCACCCAAATGTCATCCTGCTGGCCTTGTGAATTATTGACAGACTGACACCAATGCAAAAGGACACATAAAAGAGGCTAAAAGCTCCGGCCCTGGAAGAGCTTGTCCTCTCCTATTGCCATCAACAGGGAAACAAACTCTGCTAATGCTTCTTTCGACGCTCACACTGCAACTTCCGAGATTGAAGTACCAACAAATGACTGCTGACCTACTGCTGCACTTTACAGGATGTATTTCTGTGCAGCACTGAACCTTTGGTCTTTATAGCAGCCGTCAATTTTAAGAGCATCAAGGAGAAATGGAATTATCTGCTCAAATCATGAATGGATCATACTGCATACAGTCTATTTGAGTCATTCTGGTCTGACTGTTTAGCACTAGCTAGGGGAGCTAATGGCTCGGCTTACAATTGTTTAACTTGCATGATGTAAACAGTAAATGCGGTAAGCTGTGTCAACTAAACATCCATGTGTCCTTCTCTTTTACATAGAAGAGAGAGTTTAAAAAAAAGCAAAATGAATGCAAGCAGAGAGGAGCAGAGTAGAAATTGTCATCAGCAGAGATGAGAAGATGATGAGAAGCTCTGTTTTGTGCTTTTTACTGTCATCTAATCAACCTCACTCTCATGGCTTGCACCCTCAGGCCGCCTTAGTTTGTGCACTTGTTCATTAATCTGTCCATCTCCACCTCTCCGATCTTCTGTCTGCATGCTTACATCTTCCTCTTCTGCATGAACAACAACCTCCACGTTTTGCTCCTCTTTGTTCTCCTCTCCCTGAACCTCTATGCGAACCTGGTCCTTCATGTCCAGGGGCAGCGTTGGGCTGAGGCTGACATGGCCGGACTCTCCGTTTATGCCGGGAGCTCCATCAGCCCCTCCAAGTGCATTCTGGGAGTTGTGGTGTCCATCTTTAACAGGAGAGGAATTGCTCGACTCGTTACTGACGGGGGAGATGTCGCTGCTGCTGTCGACGGATGGCGATCCAGGCACTGAAGGTGGCTTCAGGGGAATCTGCCAAGAAGGGATCTTAGGAACAGCGGGAGTGGAAGGGAATTGTTTCCTGTGGGGAACAAAGATCAGGTAGAGAGGGCGGTGTGACAAAACAGAAAAAGAGGGCCTGATCAGAATTTCATGAAAAACCTCACTTCTCCACAATGTAATAAGCCACAATACAGCACACGGCAACCTCTGATGTACTATTAAATACACTGCCTGGAAATTAGCTCTTAAATAAGGGCATATACTGTTTATATTCTAGCAGGAAGCTGCACACAAAGCACCCAATGCAACTCTTATAATGACAACGCAGAAAATGGCGTTCACCCCCAAACAGCCAGATGTTCATCACACCTCAAAAAGATTATTTGTTTTTGTTTTGTTTTTTTAACTACATCTGCTGCACCTTTAAAGAAAATGTTGAATCGTAATAGGATCAGCATTTTTTGCTAGTTAAAAAAAAACCTTTGGAGGTGATTTGGATCATTTTGACAGGAACAACGCGTTTGGCGACAGATGGTGAAGCAAAGCCTTGATTGTGTGATTCAAGCCTTTGCCAGAAACCTCATTGAGAGAGTCAGGATGAAGTCAAGAAAGCAAATGACAAAGGGATTATTACTGATTAGAACCTACGAATAAAACATTCCCAACTCGATAGTTCTGAAGCAATTTTCACCCTCCCCTGGTTTTCTGAGGTACACTATTACTTCAGGCTTCATTATAGACACTGATACATAATCATGCATGCTAATGGACTGCCTGAGCTGGGCTGTACCTGACTAGATTGAAGAACAAAGCTGGAAGGAACATGGGGACATTAAGATGTATATTACACCAGTATTACCATGTGCTAGATCAGATTTCATCCCGACCAAAAACATCCGTCTCATTGACCAGCAGAAATTCCACTTCGTTAGATATTTATTTTACCCATCCCACGTTGGGAATTTTGAATGAATACATTTCAAATTATGCTATTCTGTTGATTAATCTAAAATGATTCAAATGGACCACATCCAGGAACTCAAAAGTGCATGAGCATGAACACGCACATACACACACACACACACACTTCCATGTGAATGGGATCTGAGGACTTTGTTACCTGCTGAGCAGTAAGCCCTTCAAAGAGGCAATCTCAGCCTTCAACTCTGCAACTGTTTGGTTGTCCAGAAAGTGTCTGGTTGAGAACGATGCCTGTAGGAAAAAAAGAAGTCAGAAACACACAAGAACTGTCACACCCACACACATTATTACCCGCAGTGTCAAGGGCACATGCAGGTTTGCAGCATAAAGTCAATGCAGGTCTTTCAACAACTCCCCTCTTCTCAGTTTCAACAATATAAAATAGAAAAGGTTTCGTTTACAATGTAAACAAAGAAGGCAAATGTAAATGCTGAATACCACATGTTTATTGTTCGTCACCATAACAACCTAATAAGTGCCGGGCTGCTGGACAAACAATGCAACTGCACTCACTCGTATGGCCTCCATTGCTCAGAATGTCCAGTGACGGCAAATCATGTTGTTTTTACATAAATGTAATTTTTTTTTTTAAAGTGTGACAGTGTGAAGTCAAGGAAATATCTTAGGTGAGACTTTTGATCATTGAAGCATCTTGACAAGGAATTGTTTGGATAAGAAGTCTGATGCATAAAAGGTGTGAAACCGATCATGTACTTTACTGCTCCCCCTATAGTCTTCTTCTGAATTAAAATACAAACATGGTGTGAGAATAGGAAGACAGAGTGATGAGAATAGATGGAGCAGAGTGTGAAGACAAGGAAAAAAGTATGATAAACGAAAAGTAAAAACTGCAATTACGACTCTCCTGACTCGCCAGAGAAGCTTGTTATGAAACGTTTGCCCCCCTATCGAGGGTAACTGACTCTTTTGCTCGTAATTAAATCTAAGAGAAATTAATTGAATCAGATCTGAAAGGGATCAGACTCATTTACAGTGGAGGGTGGGAGGCAGAGCAGGAATGAAGGGAGGCAGAAGAAGCAAGAAGAAGAAGAAGATTCTTTCCTTATCAACTCTTAAACCTCTCTGATAAGAAGTCGTGTTTTAGAGGAGGTGCACTGGAGGCTGGCTGAAGACACTCTTATTACAGCAGTCACCTCATTAGAAGCATCTTAATCCCTCGTCTCCCAAGGCACCTGTATAATAAGGCTGGATTCGGCTTCTCTCTCATTTTACAGAGAAAAAAAATGAATTGCTCTATGGGCTGAGTTAAATGACTTGCTGGAAAAGAAGCAAATTGCTCCAAATAAATGAAACGTGTGGTTTTATACACACCTCTATCACTTAGTGCACAAAAAAAAGGTTTTAGAGTAGAATGGCTAACCACCAGCTAAATACATAATATGCATTAGCTACTGAGCAAAGTCATATAATATCTCGCATCAAGACTTGTCACACAACACTACCACTGACAGATGTCTTATTAAGTCTGAATAAACCTAATTAAATGTTGAACCGGGACTGAATTTCAGCTTTGAGATACATTATGTGTGTGTATACACACACACACACACACACACACACACACACACACACAGTGTGGGAATCTTGTGATAAGTGCACTAGCTGCCTGGGTGTATGCAAAGTGGGAAAGTATCAGTGACTGGAGAGACTGAAAGAAAACACCGCTGACTTTAAAAGCCCCACGTCAAGTGTTGACACATATCCAATAGACCACACAAGTGTGTGTCAGACGTGGTGTTTTAACAAACTGCTGATCAAAATATTGAACTTCTGGAAGGATGTAGCAGCTTTTATTACAAAAGCATTATCCTGAAGATCCTTCCAGGTCTACAGAGCAATGATCCAATCATTTCATAAAGGACTTTAAAAAAAAGGTACACATTTAGCTCTGCATCATTATTGTTATTCCTATTAATTTAGCAGTCATGACAATGATTCTTTGTTTATGTATGACATTTAAAGTTGTGCTTGTGTATATCATCTTGACTTTTTATAACGGCAGGGAGTACAAATATTTAAACGCATTAGTGACTTGCGATGAGTTTAAATATCTTTACTTCACACCAGTCAGTTAGAACTGAAGAAACCTCTTGGGTGAAATGGTATCAAAACCTAAACAGAAGTCCATTTGCTTCAGATTCAGCCTTACAAGACAATTAGCATAATAAGGTTAAGTAGACTCCTTTTTATGGGTTTTGTCAGGCCCATATTTGCGCTCCTGTCAGCAAAGCAGCTTTGCATGGAGGCACATGACAGAACGCAACACAGCACTGAGGACAGTTCATGACCACAGGGGTTGGCTGTTCACTGAATCAACCAACATGCGCAAGATTACATCAGTGAGAGGTCCTAAATGTCAGTGCTGGGGTATTTTGTTTTATTACCCAACCCTAATGAACATGCATGAACGCTTGTTCTTTCTTTTCTATGAGAATCAAAGTAGGGTTGCAAAATACCGGGAATATTCAAAATTAAAGGTTTGCTCCTCTCCTCATGCAGATGAACAGATGCAATGTTCAAATCGGTGTATGTGTCAAACAAACAACCCAAACTAAAGTAACGCTTACACAAATAGGTGGGACCCATGACACATCCACCATCAGCAGGTTGCTTTTTTATTTTTATTTTTTTACCATTTATAGTATATATTTCCTTAAGCTAGTTAAAAAGCCTTGTAATTAAGATTTCTTGGGTAGGCCCATTAGATAGGCAGGGATCACCCTTTTTCTACTGGTTAAATAAGTGTTTAATAAAAAGAGAAAAATATTGCGAGCAAAAAAAAAAAAAGCCTATCAACTCTAGCAGCACCGAAGGATGGCAACGCATCTGGCTAAATGAAGATAAATGCCTGTGGACCATTAGCAACAAGATAAGATCTTTAACAAGCCTTGTTTAAGAGTGTCTGAAGGCAAATTAATTCACAGTTACTCCGCCGGCAGACAGTGTGTTTTCGTGTAACACATGTATATTTATGATGGAATTAGTTTCAAAAGGAAGTTCCCAGAGGAGTGTTTTTGAGTGGAAACACTGCTACAGTGCAATTGATTTCACTCCATTTATGCACTTTCCCACTGGCAGTTTGTCTCTTGCTAGTAAGGAGGTGGTTTCTAATCTTCTATGGAGTATCCACTAATAAAGAGAATGATCAGTGAGTTGAGACAGCAGAGCAAACACAGTTAACAGGCAGATTTGTAATGATAATGGAGCAGAAATAGGCTTGGCTGTCTAACACCAGCCATGAATCATCCTGAGGCAAATACTGTATATGCTCAGAATCAGTGTCAGAATACATAAGTGCGTATATACTAATATATATATACACATACAGGTCTGAGAAAATAGTGTGGAAAAAACGTTTTAGGCTGTCAAGTCTGTAAATTTGCATTAATAAATTTCATCGTTTGTGTGTATGTGCATACATGTGAACATGAGTCAGTCTGTCTAAACTCACCTCCAAAATGAGGTTCCCAGTTTAAGGACAGTAAACTCGCGCCGCAATTGAGTGGTTTCCAAACTACGAGAAATATTTACATTGCAGCTGAGGAGACAGAAGCCTCCATGTGTTTTAGGTTAAATGCACATTTCCTCGTTGAGAGGTATAATTGGTAAGCGTGGTACACTTTGAGCAGCGTGGTGCGTAAAACCCCGAAAGCCGCAAACAGTGAAGGATCAGTAGCTCACCAGCTGCAACATCTGTTTCCCATCAAATACCCCGGACCTGAAAACAAGTTCCCAATTTCCCCGCATGGCCTAATACAACAGAGGGTAGCAAGGAAAATTTAAGGTTAAATCAGAGTTTATGATTTGTTTAATGTGCGTTTTGATGTGAATTCTACTTTTTATACACTAAACCTGTCCAACAAGGCCACTCATAGAAAATGAAGAAGAAACTTTTTAATCCAGTCTGTGATTTGAAGATGACGAATGGAAAGAAAAAAAACATCTCTTATCCATTTGAGACTGAGGGAACTCATTGTTTAAAGTGGGGCCTCGAAGCCTTTTGATAGTTCTGCTTCTGACTGGCATAGGCTCAAATCCAATCATCACGACTATGCACACCGATATGCTGATTTGCTTTCGACACCACTAAGAAAGACTGTGTGGCTGGAAACCTGAAGCAGCAAAAAATTACACTCCGACTTGACAGTTTTTAATAAACCTCGTCCAGGGAAGAGATTCCTATTTTTCTACCTCGTTTGTGCCAAAGCAGATGTGTGCGCATATGTTTTCCTGCGATATCCAGATGCTACATTGAAACACCCGCGTGCTTAACAAGCTGTGGAGATAAAACATTGTCTAAGATTGTCTCTTTCAAGAGTCTTTTTTTTTTTTAAGAGCCCAGAGATCATAAAGCAATTTATGAGTGGTGTTATAAAACGCAAGCAACATTTCATTTCAGCACATCATTTTTTTAGAACAATCGCTCAGAATTGAAGTCAAGTCTTATGGTGAATCAGAATAAGTAGATTATGACAACCGTCTATAAAAATCAAAGGGAAGAGATATGACAATATGGTTAAAGATTATAGTCCAAAAATGAGATTCACCATATTTTTTGGCAGCTTGTGTTCAGATGATAAAGAGTATAATAAGACTGTCCGTCTTTAGTTGTTATGACTCAGGGCGAGATGAGAGATCTTAGTACAGAGGCCTGGAGAAAACTTTTTGCCTCTCCTCATCAATCTGGAGAAGCTAACCAGCCTCTTCTGCGATTTCTAAGTTAATATCTGTCTATCAAGCATACCTGGCTTTCAATGGCTTTTTCCACCTTATGATTGAGAATTAATTAAAAACTGCTAAAATCTGTTAAAATAAATATTGTTTACAACATTTTTTTTTTAAATCAGAGTCTTAACAGACACTGCCAGTGAGTCGTTGATGAGCTACCTCTGTTGTAGCCCTTTCCTGAGAGAGATCCTGGATCTTCTGCTGCTGCTGGCTCAGGAGCTCCTGGATAGACACCAGGGTCTGCTGCAGCTGGCCAACTGTAGAAACAAGCAGAAGCAAGCTCAGCACACTTCAAAGTCACCAGAAACAAGGGAAGTAAGTCTGTGGGATAAGTCCGACGAAACTGAATATTTCCTTTGCAATGATAGAACTGATGAGACTCAACTCGTGTCAGTGATCAAAGGTGTCCTCTAAGAATTGCAATCAATGCTAATAACAGATAGTTTCAGTCATAGCTTCTTGGTCCAAGGCGCTGGGGTTGATGGTGCGCAAGGGGGGTGGGGGATAGGATGGAGATATTAATCTCTAGTGCCTGAACTTAAATCAAATAACAGTCTCTAACCTTCCATTATCCACCCAGACACTGCCTTCTAATGCATCTTAAATCCTCAAACGATCAACAAAGGAAAAAACAAGGCTCTCATTTGGGAGGAGGCTGCCAGACAAAATGTCCCCCCTAATCCTAATAAATATTGTTCTTTTTCCATTGACTTTGAAGATTGAATTAGTTCAAGTGTTGGTGTTGGACGAGGGTGTATGATTTCAAATAACACCAGGCACAGTTTGTTGCCCCCTGCTTCCAGTCACGCGTGTATTACCAAACAATACATTAAGTTTCCCCGAGCTGATTATATTACAGAAAACCAATAAACATTCATATAAATCATGGCCGTGTAAAGTGTTAAATCAAGCTTAATAGGATTAACATCAACAGATATTGTGGCGGCCCACTGCTGAGGTTGTCAGGCCAATGGTTAAAAGCCTGTGCTGCAGCTGGCTGGACAGGATGTAAAGAGCCCTCGTCTCACATTAGCCCAGGCTAGGACAAAAGACACAGCCTGGCTTGAAGGTTGTGAAAGAAAACAAAACAGACAAAATATTTGATCCTTCAAAGAAGCTAATATCTTGCAGTGACACCTGTGTTTAAATGGGTGGAGCTGCATCAATATGGGTGGGGTGCTGAAACGTTTGATCCTTTCATGTATGCAAAAATCCTACGGGAGATGGAGTTTGTGCAGGATCATCAGTTGGGGCCAAAGACCATTGTGCAAACACTTAGAGGTTGTTACTCAGTTTGTGATGCAGAGTGTGACCAGCCCTTCTGAAGAAGGCAATAAAACTAAAATACCAAAAAAAAGGTGCTACCATGACAGGGCTGTGCTCACACTAAATCAGGAGCTTGCCAATGAGTTTCCACATTGCCACAAAACAGCTTATCCAGATGTGTGGGTCAGTCTGCCATCTTATAATGACGTGCCTCCTGGATTACTGCTGGCACCACTTTTTCAGCCACTTCAGCAAAACACAAAGTTGAAGACTTTGTACTGTCAAACATGACAAAAATGCTGAACTTCTTATCTGCAGCAATCACAGATATGGAGCCAGGAATAATGAAATCAATGACTTTGGCCCGGCATGAATCAGAAAGTGTGTGTGCGAGAGAGAGAGTCTGAGATAAGATGATGTGTGGTTTGCAGCTGCTATGAGGAGGGTGCACATTGTGTATTCAGTAAATTATTCAGTAAATACCTGCATATAATGTACACTACATATGTCCAGTCCTGTCGCTAGCTTTAATGGCCAGCTGGTCACCAATATGGCCCCCGCCAACAAAGAGTGCCCACACAGTCGCACGATTCTGTTACAGCCTGGCTGTGCTGAAGGAGTTCCAAGATCCATTCATTAATTGTTTGTGTGAATTTCTAGGCAAATGATAATAGGAGTCAAGGCCCCATCTCTGGAGACGGGGGGCTTCTGAGAGAAACTAATGTGATGCCCATGCAAAAAGAATATACCGCCTCATTGTGAGTGGAACTGGAGAAATATATGAACTATTTAATAAAAGGGGTTGAAGCAATTGGTAGCAGTAAAGCAGTGGGGTCCCTATTAGTCAGCAGCAAAGAGAGATGGATCAAGAGGGACAGCAGACAAAGAGAAAATCCAGTGTAACAGCAACCCCTCTCCCCAACTGTCATTAACTACAACAGCAGTTGGGCTGTGGCAATCATAGCAAATTAGTTCCCCAGACTGGCTGAAGAAAAGACGCTTGCTTTTGTTCACCTATTCCTTGCAAACACAACCGGACTCTTACCATGAAATCCTGTCTTTGCCTACAGACACCGCAGGGCAGTTGGCACATATCCAGATAGTGATAAGAAGAACAAGAATGGGCAGTGAAATAGCCAGAGGATGCATGTTTGCATAGTTGGGCGAATATGACCATAAAAGAGCATATATTTGTTAATCAGATTCAGGTTTGGCGCACCTTGCACGCACTGTTTGCAAGACAGAAAACATGGGTGTGACTGGATATGATAACAGCCGTATCTTCATCCACACTGTGTTGTTCCGTGACAGGCGCTGTAAACTGAAACACTTAATCTGTTTTAATTTGGAAATGAAGGGACAATCAACAAAGGACGCTTGTATTGGAGCCGACGTGGCTGTCAAGTGAGAGCGCAGGCTCCGAAAGGAGCATTTGTTTTGACTCCGCTGTCTGTTCACAGCTCACAACCACCGATAACGACAAGCATGACAGTAACTCGGTGCTCTCCTACCTCAAAGTGTGTTTTCCTCCTACAGGTGTACCAGATAGTATACTACCTTATGAAATCCAGAAGGGAATTTATTTGATTCTAGTTTTGTCAAAACTCACTCTCTTGGAATGACTTAATGCTTGATCCGATGTCCCATTATATTGTGCCTCAAGTTTATTTTATTGGAACATATACTATATGTTACATTTAGATGTTCAAATGTCTTAAAACACCTACATCTATTTTATGAAGGATCTGTGCGTTTACATTGTCCCAAACATTTCCTTCTTCAAGGTAACAGGGAATTTCATTGATTGGCCTGTAGCTACAACTTCAGAAGGAGAGTCAGCAAATGTTACTATCCCAACGTTCCTGTCTGGGTCATGACAGACAAGACAACTCCCATGATTCCACACTACTGACACTGTCAACAAACTACTTTATTTTTTATTTTTTTTTGACTAAGGGACATCTAGTCCCAAATTACTGAGCATTTAACTTGAATTTTAATAATCTAATATTATCTGAGAAAACACAGTGGCTGGTATTGTACCTTTTCATCTCTCCAGATGTGCATCTTTAAGGGATTTTAACTTCCAGGTAAAAAAAAACGGCAGTTCAACGCCACTGCTAATAGACCAACACGTTCTCAGAGTGCCTCTCTCATTTACACCTCTCTTGATTTTTAATTATACAGACAAAGAGTGAGGGAAGCCACTCTTACTCTGCGTCTCGCTCTCTCTCTCTCTCGCCCTGCCCGACAGCCAGGTTGTGATTCCTCACCTGTCCAATATGGGAGCCGCACCTGTCACCATGCACTTAATCACACTCGGGCCAGTGCTGGGTCCAGACCCCACATAGTGCCACGTAGCATGCGCGTCCTACACACAGACGCGCATACACCCATACTCACACAGAAAATGAAAATGAACTTTCTCACCAGCGATGGGGAGGAGGGTGGATCATGATGATGGAGGTTTGGATGGGGGGGGGGTTGGTGCAGAGGGAGAAATGGAGAGAAGGGGGGGAGTGAGAGAAAGGATGGGATGGGGTGGGGTGGGGTTAGAGAAAAGTTGTCATTTCCCAACTCCTCATTAATATTCCGAGGTTAAGAGCTTTTCAGCGAAACGTAATTAATTGAGCCAGAGCCTGACAGTAAACAAGCAATTTCAAATTAAAGCAAAATGACAGCAGCATCATTTGTTAAAAATGTGCGGGGGCCCCCCCGATTTTGGCGACAGATAAATGAGGGAAAATGTGAAGGAGCGAGAAAGTGATGAAGATATTAATCTTCACCTGTCTGTGTCAGCGTGCCACTCATTGCCTCAATGTTGCTCTCCATCCTCTGCAGATGCTTCTTGTCCTCTCGCCTGCCCATAATGAGGGGAAGGATGTATTTCTGCAATTAGAAGCACGGCACAAGATTACACTTCTCTCTGGTGGGAAGGAACAGAAAGACAGGGCCACCTCCACTCGGCAGCAGAGGGTCAACTCCATTGTTTTTATTGGACACGTGTTTCATTGTCTTAACCGCCTGATTAGATGCATGCATTTCAAGTATCCAGGCAACCTACGGGTATGTGCACAGTGTTGAAGCCATTAGGAGGTGTGAACATTAATAAGCTATTTTGATAGACTTTTTTTATTGTGGTTGCTTTTCAAGCATAAAAGACAAATAACTGTCGGTTAGCCGCTTCTTTGTTTCATAATCATTGCAAACTAAATATGTCAAGACAAATTTGTTAAACTTTATAGACCAAGCAATTTGTTAATGAAGTTAGGAAAGGATTTGACTTAACTATAATAAAACTAATAGAGAAGACAAAAAAACAACTAGTATCCATTTATAAGCCATTTGCCACTTAATAAAAAAAAACCAGCTGAATTGAAATGAGGGAAGCTTTGGCATGTGATTAGAGCTGAACTCATCAAATAAAATAAAATGTGAACGTGATCACCATAAATTTTTCTTTTTGGTTTCAAAGCTTAATAAAACCAATTTCAGCACTCACAGTCTGTTTGCAGCTCTCTGGGCCGCAACAGTGCAAGTATTAAACACATTTTAGAGAAAACGATTAAATGAGTGTCAACACGTGGTAATTAATAAGTGGGTGTCTGGGAGTGTGGTGTTTACAAGGTGCACCATAGCATAAATAGAGAATGGGCAGAAGCTTGGACATATGGTGCGACTGGCGCTACGCTCGAGTGACACGCCAACCCGTCAGGGGATCTCACCTCCCAGGCGACCAGCGGCCGGGAGCTGAATGAAGGAAAACAGTGGACTGGCACAGTGTGCGTGTTCTTCAGCGGAAGAATGTATGGACAGAGAAATAAGGTACGGGAGACCATGAACGTGCATGTTCAGCATTATGAGAAGCATAAAGGGTCGGGTAAGGATGGATGTACATGATCTCCCTTTCTCTCGTGTAGAGGAGAAAGGCCCGTCACTGCCTCAGCTCCTGTCCTCCACTAAACAGAGTAATGGCTTCCACATGCCACTCAGACTACTACTAACAACCACTACAGGATTAATGTCACAAGGGACAAGGGGCCTCATGAGCTCATATTCAAGGGCTGGTAAGCCCGATAAAAACCAGGACAATGTCAAAAAAATGGTTGTGCGATGTGTTAGCAACAATATTTGCTGAAGGAAACATATCTGAGAAAAGGAAGGATGCGAGTAAAAAAGAAAAAGATGGAGTCCAAATTAGATCATGCTTTGAAGTAAGGTAGGGTGAGTTTAATGCAACATAACTTCTTCTCTGGCCCAATAACTCATCATAAAGTCCACGTTCAGTAATGCTGTGCTGAGAGCTCTTATGGGATAAAGTATGAATAACAAGTTTTTGGAGAGCCATTATCTGCCAAAATAAAAGTAGCTAAAAAGTGTGACTTACTTTGTAAAGATGATGAAAGCCAAATGCGATGCCCACCATAATGATGGTGAGGGCACCATAGTCTCTCCATCTGTAGCCTGCTGGACCTGGCGCGGAGGATCAATCACTTAAACACAGTATTGATGAGACTAATTTACTTAAGCACTGACAATATAAATACAGTACATTAACTGTGACACTGAAACCAAATATAAAGAATCAAATTAGTCACTTGATCAATAAATCAGAGACCATTTTTGCACTTTGCATGCACTTTATATTTTATATATGTACATTTCCACCCAGTCTGGATATCACTTATTTTCCATTCACAATAGAAAGGCTCAGAGAAAGGCTAAATTATCTCATGAGACCTGTTTGTTTTCAGTACTCATATCTTAATTATTGAATTCAGGATTATTTCAACCAAACCAGAAATGATTATGGACAGTTTCAGTGAGTTTTAGTTTGTCAAGTGTGGTTTCTGATGACAAAGTATTTAATTTAATTTTTTTAAACAACAGACAAGCATGGATTGAGTGTATGTATGGCCATATTCTGTTCAACAACCAAAGTTTGCTTAAGAGTATTTGTTTAATTTATACTTTGTTAGTTAAACATGTTTATGTTTATCAATATGTATTCATCATTCATTCATTCATGAATAAATAGTAAGAGAGGCAGCTATCAGCGGTGTCTCAGGTGTCAAGTCCAACTGAAAGACAGGATGGACCAAGCCGAGCTGCTCAAGGTAGTTTCAGAAGATGCACCGATGAACTTGATTGGCAGCCCATCCTTAAATCAATAGGATTTACGACGACGTCAGTCCAACATTTGCAGCTCTAACAGCTGCAACTCTTCTAGGAAGATTTTCCACAAGATTTAGGAGTGTTTATGGGAATGTTTGATCGTTCTTCATTCATTAATCATGTTACAATTGATAATATCATTTCAGGTTTGAATGTATTTATCTAATATTCTGAGCAGAACATACAAATTACATGTTAAAGACAGTTTTAATACATTCTAATACTCCACAGAAATCAATGAGAGCCAATGGAATGTATAATAAATGTAATGTCTATATAGTACCAATGTTGTGGTCCATAGACAGTCAATTCCACAGTGTATTTGTACACATATATTCCACTAAACTATTTCTTTGTGGCATCACAATTGTTCAATCTATTTATTCACGCGTTTAAGTGAAATATTTATTTTACAAAACTGTAAAGGTTAGGTCTAAAGAGCAAACAAGGATGCTATCCTGTTCTTCCTGAAAGGACACTATTGTCTTTCATTTAATTTGGGTGGGGCGCAATAGAGTGTCGTTGTATTAACCTTTAACTGAAAAAATAAGCACATGTTTGTACGTTCGGAAGGTGACTGTTGCGATGAGTGACAGATCATGTGAAATGTGTCATAGCGTAAGCCATCATGTGGGTAGGCCAACTGTCTGTAAACGCGGAAA
This sequence comes from Brachionichthys hirsutus, assembly GCF_040956055.1. Taxonomy (NCBI): domain Eukaryota; kingdom Metazoa; phylum Chordata; class Actinopteri; order Lophiiformes; family Brachionichthyidae; genus Brachionichthys; species Brachionichthys hirsutus. Next base: position 6,814,551 of record NC_090898.1, read on the forward strand.
CTCCCCACACAAGCAAGGTGCTCAACTGGAAAGGCCACTAAACAACAAAAGGTGCGGTAAGAAAAGTACTGTACAAGTTTCCTATAATTTACTTCGACTCAGCCCAAATGAACAGAAAATGATTAAAGTCTATACTGATATTCTATTCAGAGGTCTGATTTCACTGAATAGCTTGAGTGGTACATGTTAACTGGGTTGAACTAAACCAGATTGATCTTGTACCTTACCACTTGTCTGATTTGACATGCAAATAAAATGGAAAACCCACTGCCACATTGGACTAAATGATATAGTTTCAGGGTGAAAGCTATTTTATTCTCCTCAACTCAAGGGCATGTTTCACTGCTGCAGCAGCATTCGGGGATAAAAGCCTAACCTTTTGCATTGGAAATTTTGAATCATCCTCCAGCATCCATATGGTAACCACATAAATTTGAGTCTTCATCACCATTATAGCTGCAATAGACTGTCAGCTATCCCAGAATGCCATGCTTTGGAAGGACAAAGGAAATCCTTGGAATGGGTGGTTGACCCTGAACAAGACTCAGTGCATCACCAGATGTCTTCACTTGCTCTTTAACACTCCACACCACCCTACCCAGGACCTTTCATTCTTCCAGTGTCCCTCCCTTATCCTCTACCAGCTCCACTCTACCATCTTCCTTTTTTTTTTTTTTTGGTCACTTAAGCTGTGGAACTGTGGTCTCCATCCCCCGTTTTTCCAATCACCTCTCAAATTTATTGGGTTCAGTGGAGGCCTTCCTGTCCTTCTACCGCGTGGAAATAGAGATCAGAGCATCCATTACTTCGACAGAGATGGATGCGGGTGCCCATGCACCATCCCCATAACAAGGACATCAAAGGGAGGTAGCCCCCTCTTTTCAGCGTGACCCCCCATACAAGACTCCCTGCTCTCACCTTATTATGCAGCTCCCTTATAGCCATTTTGATATATAAAAAACCCCCACTATGGACGGAGAGCCCACGAGTCTCCCTAACTACATGGCCATCCCATCAACATCACTTTCATTACAAAACATGAGATGCCAGGGGAGTCAAGGACAGTGTGGTAATAAATGAGGGTGGAATATATCTGGAATCATTGTCATATAGGTTAAGCATTACGCGGACTTCATTCTGCATTGGTAAATCAGTGGACAGCATTCATAACCTCATATGGTAATAAAGATACAGGTTGCGGTGCGGGGTCCAGGCGGAATGTAACCCTTTGGAACACAATGGCTAAAGACTTCATACTTGTGTCACATCCCCTGTATCTGAATTCATACTCGTAGCGAATGATGCTTGGCATCAAACGATGTCTGCAATACGCGTAAAGCTCCTTTTGTTTGGTAAAATATCCTAGTTTAGTGGGGATAAATCAATTAAAACAACAGAACACACCTCTGCTGGCAAACCTGGACAAGAAGTTTGGATTAGACTTGACTTCTCAGTTGAGATGGTGCACATAAATATTAATTTTATGCACAACAGGAGGAAAGGGTATGTGCGCTCACTGTAGGGTGCAGCAACTAGCTGAGGATTATGGATTGAATGAGGGGGCCCCACATGGACCAGAGGTAGAAATTCTGTGCTGTCAGAGCGCTGGATGGCCAATTCCACCTCCTTGTCCGTTAGCCCTGAAAATACAACACACACATTTAAGACATTTCAAAAGGTAGGCTTAGTGACTGCATGTTAATGCAAAACACTCAATGGCTCCTTGGCTACAATAATATACGCTTAAATACTTCCCAAGCACCTCACAAATCTTTTAACTACAGTTCAGAGAAAACATGTCATATCTTCATTCAATCTTACCCACCCTCTTCTGAAAAAAGACATTTTCATTTTATAATTCCAAAATTCCAGTGGGAGTTTCTGTTTCAGAGATATGCATCACAGGAGGATAGTGTGAAAAGGTTCACAAAATGAAATCTGAGACTCTGCTTGCCTATTAACTGCCACCAAAGGCAAGGAAAATAAGTCCGTCCACTTCTTCAGTCATATTTCCCATGTGGAGATTGCGTACGCCCCAGACGGCTAAAATGCATTATTTTAATTTCTTCATTGTAATGTAAATGTATTACATAATTTTGCAAATGCCAATATAATTTAATCTTCAGATCTTTTTTTAATGATTTTAGTGATGATTAAATTGCAAAGGGTTCCCTGATGGGGAATCAGAAGGGAGTAGAAGAAAAAAAAAATCTAATATGAACATATCCTTTTGTGACAAGAAAGGATTTTATTTCAGGCTCCATATGCTGCCGATGCCGTGGCTCATCATTTAATGATGATCGTACGCTAAATAAAAGAAAATAATTACAACTTTAAATGAATTACAGAAAGAAAGAAGAAAAAAAAACTAGCCAATTTATAGCAAAACAATTGTCTGTTAAAGTCGGACCATGGTAAGTATTGCTCATTGGCTGTTTGGAAAGGGATTCCGTTGCACTTCTTCCAGAGATGCCTCTTCTTTTTCTTGGCATCGTCTGTGTTAAGTATTATCGTAAACAGAAACAGCAGAAATGTACCTTCTTGAGTTTGGTACCATATTAAATAAACCAATGATTCCTTACACTTGAATATCTGCTTACTTAGTGTGACAGTGTGAAATCTGACATGTTGGTTATACCTCTATCACGTCAACCTATCCTGGTATCAAAAGCAAAAAGGAATTCTGCGGTAATCTACCAACCATTTTAAACCCAGAGGAAGTCCCCTACACCACCTATTTAACTGCTCCGGGGACATCAAATAGCCATGGAAATGGTGGCATAATTGAAGGCAAATATTGGCTAGTGTCTAGTCTACAACAAATCCTGAGTGCCGGGAAGTGGTGAGCGCCATGTGCCGAGTTTGTGCAGTCAGACTGGACTCCTGATTCAGCCGACCACAGGAGACTATGGTGGCAGACTATTGAGTGATGTTGGGATCTCGGTTTCACAGAAAGAGAAGAAATAATAACATGCTGCAGGTTTTTCCTTTCACATTGAAATGTAATTTTTTATTAATAATCTGAGATTAATATTATATGCACATATTATTGGCCATGAGCATCTTTGATGTTGTTTATGCAGCTAATGTTATTTTATTTAAAACTCGCATAAAAATATATATATATATATATATATATATATATATATATATATATATATATACACAGCTTGAGGTGAGAACAGAAAATGAAAGAGAACTCTGCCCCCCGCCCCCCCCTAAAAAAAGTAGAACTAAATTAAAGTGAGTTTTACATATAAAAAGGGGAAGACCAAAAAAAAACAGGGTTGTGAAATTTATTACAGGCTCCAGAACCTGTGGAGTGACCCATGAACCCCCATTTCAGATTGCCCTGTGGGGAGATTAATTTTTTTTAAAGACATAAATTATACCTAATGATGACACCATAAAAAGAACAATAATGGAAAGCTATTCTGTATTTCATTATACTGTATTATTTGGTGCACCTGATACACACACTGCCTGTTTATGAGTCACCGTATTAGCAGATGCTCAGCCAAAGCATTTGCTTTGACCTTGCCATTCTCATTGGGGCATGAAATTACGGTGCTGGCACCTCGATATTACAGCCATAAATACTGTAAACTGCATATCTGGGCTACGTTTTCTATTGTCTTTCAACATAAACCTGATCGGTATTTATTTAAAGGAAAACCCATTGCTCGTCAGGTTATTTACAGCTCTATTTTCAGTGGCTCATATTCTCTCTGTATTTTTAAAGGGCAAAGTGGCAGCAAGGCTCTTACATTAAATCCATTTCTCCAATTCTGTCAGTTCTGGACTTTATGGGTCAGCACCTAGGCAGGACAGCCAATTATAAAAATTGCTTACTAAAATATTTTTGGGTGATAAAAAAAGGCGAGTGCCTTTTTTGACTGTTTTCCAAGACCTGAATTATATAGTTGCACTTGAATTTAAATTCCTTACATTTTGAATATCGCATTTAGAAAAAACAGACAAATTGCATGACAGGGGTCATAAATAGACGGAGGTCAATAGTTTATTAAAAGTTTGAGCACAATTTCAATGTGTTTCACAGTCAGTGCTGGTGAGAGAGATTGTACATGCCATTTGGTTCAGGACAACTGCTTGAAACTCGTGTGCCCTAAATAATGACCACTCTCATAGAGTATTCATTTATGTATTAAAAAGAGGGACTCTGCTTTCATTTTCCTGCTTTATCGCCTTGTGCTGATGACAAAGTAGGTAAGGCCTAGGCTAGGTGGCGCCGTGGAGTAATTTATAACCACATCAATCCCTTTACCTTCTCTGCAGGCCTTGGTCATTGTCATTTTTGTCCGAGAGGTGAGCCCCATAACCCCACTTATAAACAGCATATCTGGGATGATGAACCTTATCCTTACCTTCATAGGAGCTATTGTAATAGAGCAACAGCTTACCAGTGTTCCCTGCGACCCTCGATCACTGGCCCTCCGCTCAGGGTGAAATCTATTAGTATTATTTATTCAATTCAATAACAACTGGGACAGTATAAAAAAGAAATAAGTCAGGCTATCATTTATGTCTCACTGACAAAGCATACATTGTCCCCGTTTCCAATTCTGAATTTCCCTGTAATTCAACAAACTGTGAGCACTCTGTCAGACTGCATTCAGTTTTTGTAATCTAAGAGCGACTGATTGGTGTCAGCTCAGGAGCTGTGGTCAAAATGACATGTTGAAAATGTTGTTGACTTTATCCCCATATTTTTCAGGGTAATTATGCATTTAAACTGCTAAATGTTTGTGAAAATGGTGGTACCAAAATGGGGCCCCAACACTCCTTAAGGTTAAATATGTTAATTATAGAGACATAGATGGCACAATGCACTAGATGAGACTGGAGCACATCACATTTCGGTTAAACAAAATGAAATTGACTTCATCATGGCAAGCAATAAGTCAACCACGATTGCTTCAAAATGGTTTTAAATGCAATTCATTTTCCCACTCCACTGGAAAAAAAATAACTATTCTAAACTCAGCCAGTTTATTCAAAAAGGACTCAAGAATGACAGCTAGACATCTTGGACTGCCAAATTGCCAATGGATGCTCCGAAAGTGACGGTTGAAAGGAAACGGAAAGTGTTATTTTCCAACAAACATTGAAATAAACTACACAATTAGGATTTCTATGAGGGGCAAAAAAAACAAAACTGATGTAACCAGAGCAACATCCGTCACCGCATATTGGGGCATAAATTATGTGCAGAGAAATAATATGCACGAGTGAGATTATTGTGTAAAGATTCTGCAACATGCAATCAAAGTGGGCCCTATTTTCTCTTTCATCAGCAGTCCAGCGTAAGTACTGGCAAGAAGAGGATTCCAATTTAAATTCTACTCCACCGGGAGATGGTATTGTTTCATTTTATGTGTGCTTTGACATTTCCGGCCGTTAATATGGAGTAAAATCCTCAAGTATTTACATAAATATTGCATTAAACTGAATTAGAAATTAAGACTGACACATTTGCTGTGGTGATGGAGGGAGAAGTATGATGATTGAGTTTCTAGGTCGAAAGGTTGAGAGGATAGATAGATGTTGGGTACAGAAACGGGGGGCTGTGGAAGCGTTAGCCTGCTGCTGTTTATAGACAAATGTCTATTAAGGCCAAAGGGAAACAGAAAATAAAGCAACCAAAGGGAATTATTGCAACAGATCATATTCTATTACGATTTTTAATTAACTCGTGGAAATTTCATGTAGAATAAATGACAATTTTAAAATGAAACCTTTGTCAATTTTGCAGCTTCACTTTCGAGAATATGAACCACTATTTAAATGTCTTGTTGTGATGCTTCTTTTAACTGTGTCGAAGGATGGAGGATTATTGCGAAGCATTTTCCTGAAGCAGCACAGAAAATTCCACGTGAATGTTCAGAACTTCCAGGTTCACATTTGTACGACTATATGAGTTATCTGACGAGTACCTCAGAGTGCTACTCTAACACACTTTGTGCTTAGAGCTTCTTTACCCTATTTTCACTCATCTTTACCGTCTCTCTTTGAGATCAATGTCCCTACGCAAATTGAGCTCGTGCAATGGAACGGACTTTCCAAAATAAATCTGCATTAAAGTATCATACATATTTCATGGACACAAAGTGCAGCAAGAGCAAAGCATTGGAGAGTGGAACTTCGCAGAGTTCGCAACAAAGACTAAAGTAAAAAGAAAATACGGTGGTAGTATGACATCATTTTGGTATTGATGAGGCCTTATTATATTGGAGAGACCCAACAGAAGATTATGAACATGTTTCAGCTGTCAATAATTTGACAAAGACAGAAATTTAAAGATATCGAGAGTCATTAGAGCCATGGGAGATGTGTGTAGGAGCAGCCGGCAACCATGGATTTGGTTTCAAGTTACAGTCCCATGTCACGGAGCTTTCAGGCTCACTTTTCACCGTTTGGTTACTCTAATGCTGCAGGCCAAGTCCCCAAACACGGTAGAGGAGCAGTCCCCTAAGAACACAACTGTTCTGCGAAGAAACTGAAATAAAAATACTAACAAAATGGTCTCGCTGAGGTCAGACAGAATTTCTCAATCGCTGACCAACTGTAATAAGTACATGGTGAAATTGTGCACATTTCCATCACTATTAGTAAATTGAACCAATATAAATTTAGAGAAATACAACAGTTTATTTCCCAAATAATATTGTATGATGTGTAAGAAATCACCTTGCTGAATTGCTCAGAAACGTGAGCCACCATTCCTGCATAGAAAGCCCCCACCCCCCCTGTGTCATACCTCAAATGTATGATTACAGTTAAATTAAGTAAAAGGGTTAAAATGCTGGAAGGCAGTATTGATACTTCCATTGAAATGCAGAGGGAGTTTGTCAATATTAATTTTCCTGAACCCAAAGGAGCATCTCAACTGGTGTGTCATTTATTCACAGGGTCTGATTCAAGCACTCTGAAGCTAAATCGACCTCCCTTAGACCCCCCCCCCCCAGGGCAAACAGCTACAGCCACAACCTTTGACCCTTTGTGAAGTAAAGTGAAACACTCCCAAAATAAAATAAATAAAAAAAGGTGCAGTATCTGCAAAACTGGACGACCACATGGTTTACAATATTAATACACATTTGTGAGAGACATGCAGTATATTTTGAATAAACCAAGATCGAATCAGATGCCGCTCACCTTTTTTCTTCAAGAATGCTTTTCTGGTGGCCAAAGGACTCTCTCGTACTTTAGGGTTTTGTAGAAATTTAACAGCTGTGGCAATCTGGGAAGAAACAAATGTGATTTTACTCCTCCGTTCGAGATGGCATGAGAGGAATAAGATCAAGTCTGCACATCTGCTGATGGTGTTTTAACAGCACAAATCTAGGCCGAGAACATCTTTAAGGATTAATTGTAAATCAAGACCCCCCCCCAGCCCTCACAACCAGAAGAGAGGAGGAATGACCACCTGACCAACTTTCAGCTAAATGTTGGGAATGTTCAAATCAGCAGTTATAAAATTAACCCATCATCAAAAGTGCTGGGTAAATGGAGTGTGGAGCTTAATTTGCCATTACCCGCTTAAAGACAAACTTTCATTCTTAAGTGCACAGAGGAAGAAAATCCATACTTTAATACAGAGGTGATCATTTGTATCTTATAACTTGAGAATCCTAGGCTGAAAACTTCAGTAATTCCTCCAGTTTAAAACCCGCTATGATCAAATCATCCAGCCTGAATGTTATAATGACTTGAAACGTTAATGCACTAGAACGTTAAATAGCATCAGAACATCAGTAGTTTTAAGTGCACAGCGTTCATCGATTCTATTATGTTTTCCTTCGAGATGCACCTTAATTTTCCACCCCAGTATGCATTTCCAAGAACTGTAAGGAGAAGGAAAAAAAATCTCACTCAAATGGCATTAAAACATAAATTTGAAGTGGGCGCCATGAAGTGGCGCCTCCTAAAATAGATGAATATGTAAGAACACAGAGAAAGGTGAAGCACAGCAGAGGGGAGGTTCAGATGACTTATCGCACCTGTGGTCCCCATGATTCAATTGGAAAAGTCATCCCTCTAATAGGTTGAAAGGTTTTGATTACTCTTCTTTTCTCTTAGTGTTGAAAGATACAAAGTGATTGAGCGCCCTGCCAGTGGTAATTCGTTTTGGGTAATGCATTGCATATACTATGAACCCTGTTCAATCCCGAAGAATTGCCGTTTTAACTTGTCCAAGGAGTAGGTGTGGCAGGGAAGCTGCGTAAAGAGCTAAACACACAGTACAGTATGCAAGTTTAAGGAACTGGACAAAATAGATTCCTTCCTTTGCCTTTCCAATTCTGTAATTAGGAACATGATTGAGAATATATTAAGCACCTACAAAACTGCAATAGAAGTACCCGTAGCGTGAGGATGATACGGAGAGTTCATTTTACCGAAATGTGTCAGATTAATTCTAACACATGCTATCACAATTCACTTGTGATAGCACCAATCTACTATTTCACTGTGACAATACAGTAACCGGGATGTACATTAGGGCATGCGTGTGGTATGGTATTTCCTGTATCTACCCACTGAGGGCTTATTCAAGTCAGTCACCCGGAAACGTCATTGTGACAAGCAGACTAAACCGTCTGCAGGGTCAACCCTCATCTGATGATGTGGATCAAAGTATAGAGTTAAAACACAGAGAAATTAGAATCATATAGCTCTTGGTAAAGCTTTTACAATTCAAGTAAATGAGTCGACAAAACTACTGCAAAAATCAGTAATAATAATCTAACATTCTAATAATTATTCCGGCAAATAAGAGTGTGATGCTGGCCCTGAACCGTAATGATCTAAGGGGGGGGGGGGGGGGGGGATGCTGAATGGGCAGACCTTGCTGACATCGTCCTAAAGTTTCAATAGCGCAAAATAGACAAGAAAATTGTGTCAATGCTAATGGATAAGTATAACATCTTAGTAAGGAGCTCAGCTAGCTCAGCGGTACATTAATGAGGTAAATGTCCATTTGGTTAAAACCGTAGTGGTAGATCTTCAGGGAGAGAAAAAGTGCACTTCTTAGCAGATGACATTGATGCTTTGCACAAGTTCCATCCAGACAGCTCAATCAATTATAACCACATTGTACAGGTTTCAGTCTTGTCTTGCTATCGACTTATGGATCATCCCAGTTATAGTGTTGGATAGCACACAACTGGGCTTTTAACGGGGCAAGATGGATAACAACACGCAGCGATATAAAGAATGCAAAAGATAATCAAATGAATTTCCCTTTTTTGGAAAGATGAATGAATTTTTTTTTTTTTACTTAAACCAACAAACAGGCATTGATGTAAACCTTGATTAAAGTTTAGACTGCTAATGCACCAAAGTGCTCCACGCTAAAAGCAATAATCTTTGCAAACCAGATAACCAAGAGAGTGTAAGTTAATGCCCCCCCCCCCACACAAAAAAAGAGGCAAAAATCCAATCACAGGAAGAGATAACATTAACCAACACACTTAAAGAGAGTGAAGTTATTGAACGGACAAGATTACAGCAGTGTTATTGAGTTTGGATTGGACAAGACTTTACACTGCACTTGTCTGAAAATTCCAACTGTGATACCTTGAATTGTGAGGAATTAGGATGCAATCCAATTATGTTCGAACAGCATGGTTGGAAGTCTGGAGGAATCTATGTGACCATTTGTAACTGGTAACTATAATATAGATTAAGATATATGGATATTTTATGGAGGATTTCAGGATTTAAGTTGTAAATCTTTTTTATGTATGTATATATATATATATATATACTAAAATATGAATGCAGTTTATGTCTTTCATTTTTCATTTCAGCAAGTACTTTAAAGGAAATGGAGAACATCTGAACTACAACTGGGAGAAAGATAAGAAACCAGAAAAAACTTTTCAGTGGTCAAATCAAACCACCAGTTAATGAACAATCATTCTGAACTGAAAGCATTGTACAGGAAAAACAAAAAAAACCAGCATTTGCAATTGTCACTTTCCGTTTATTTAATTTTGACATGTTGCTGTTCATGAATAAAATAGATGCCTTACAAACCCTTTATCCAAATTTAATTTTCCATTCAAATCACAACGGCATTGCGTCACAAGCCAATCGACAAAGATTCTACACATGCTTTTTTTATATATATAAATATTATTGCCATGCAGTGAGTAGATCACGTAATGCATTTCACACAAAAAAAAAGGTATATGAACTTTTATTTTGCAACAGTGACGACATTCATGCAGCGTGATGGCACCAGAAGCTGAATGCAATAGAAGGGTCTAAAAGGAAATCATTAGCAAGTAAAGAACACAGTCTCACTGTGAATCAATTCATTCCAAATTGGCCCGGCTTGTACATTTGTGGTGAAGTGCCCCTGATATAATAACAGACTGATAGACATGAACAAAAATTGTGTTAGGATCATCTCAAATTCCTAACACATGTTGGAGGACCAAAAGCCAGAGAAAGTGAGAGACGAGGAAAAATGAAGCTCTATATTAATTTGGTGCTTCCATGGGTGATTTGCTATCAGGGATGGTTGTGTTAAATGACTTAACCCAATACCTCTGTGATACCAGAGCCCTGCCAGACAGGAATAAAGCTTAAATGCAATTACTGTGTTTCTTTTCGTCACCTGACAGTTTCATATGGCCGACAGTGCTTTTTTAATCTTTTTAAAAGAGCAGCTTTAAATGACCTTCTAATTGTAACATATTTTCCACCTTAATGTGACCTTTAATAGAGGAAGCAAAGTCTCATGGGGGGGAAGCGTTAGGAAATGAATGACCCTGAAGTGAGGTGAAGACACGATTTAGGTAACCTCTATATCCCCACACTCAGACAGTCCAGTAGCTTTGCTGGCCTTGCTGACCCATACTGATCCAGCAGGTTTTAAACTTTTACTGGTGTAAAGCAGGACGAGCGGTGGAAAAAAGGATAATAGTTAGAATAGAAACTATAGTGTGCTACTTTCCTTCCGTTTTCTATTCTCTGAATGTGGTCGAATGGTTTTGACTTGAGAAATTAAAAAGGGCAACATTTCAATAGATGATAAAGGGTTGTGGAAAACTAACATTGACATTTACATTGCAAAGGTTTAAAAATAACACCCAGAGCAGCAACAGTGTCAGGATTAGAGCCATGAACAAACACGGCTACAGTCATGCCATCAAAAGCGCATAAAGCCACTTTCGAAAAGGAGGGCTGCATGATGGAAATAATATTTTTTTTTAAGACCACTGCATATAGAGAGCAGACTTTCCGTTGACAATCATTTCCCTATCAGAGCTCTGAGATCACAGCAGCGGTTCAGCAGTAACCAACACTTGGTGCTCCGGATTTTGAATCCAGTTAAAGCGCATTTATATGTCAAAATGACAAGCCCGTAGTTTTCAATCTCCTGGGCATGCATAAAGACGACTTTTTTGTTGTTGTTGTGTTTTCCATGGATGTAATTTAAGCATATATATAGATACGGAAACTTCTGTATATTTTTACATTCATAGGCCTGTTTCAAGAACTGGAAGAACAGGATTCAAAAAAGGACATTCTAGTGCAGTGTAAATAAAGTTCAAATATTATTTAAGTGTTTCAATTTAAACCTGAAGATAAGCATGACATTCAGTCAAATTAACAGCAGCTATAGAGTACAGTAAACCTCAGACTGAAGTTCTTTAATGTGTAACCGTCAGTCGTGTTGCCTGGGGTTGGCCTTGCTTAACTTGTGGGAAAGATGACTGTTTAGATAAAGCCATCCCAGCGGGGCGAGGGCCTATAGAGTTGTGATGAACTCGCTGACGCCTCGCTTCCACTGACTTTGGACCAAGAAAATACTTATACAGCCCACAAATTCCTTTCAATTCATGTAAAAGGCCAAAACCATGAGTCTGGAGGCGCTCTGAAAGATGAGGGTCATCAGAGATTAACCCATGGCACTTTAGCAGTGGGTGCCGCAAGAGGGGAGTCGCAATGGAGCACAACAAACTACTTAGCCACCACAAAAACAATCCAGCCCCTTCTCTCAGCTTCAATCCAGTAATGGATACTTCCTCAGCTCCTCAATTGGTCAAAATGTTTTCATACAATAATTTAATTCAGAAACACATTTACAAAGCAGGAGTAATCAATTTTAATTAGTTGATTTTTTTTCTCCATTCGCATAAAATGTAATGTACTGCCATCGATCTCCTTTGTTCTTTAATGCAGTGCCTCTTTACTGTAATTCAAAGCTTTTTTTTTTGTTTTTTTGGTCCCTTTCTTTTAGAGTTAATGATGACACTCTGAGACGAGCAGCTTCTGAGTAACGACACCAACCATTACTTAAAACAAGAGTGCACAAGATGTGATTTTAGACTAAAGCAATGTGCTAAAAGAAAATGTGGTTATGATGTGGTTAGGGTATGAAAAAGGTTTTCACAAAATGAGCCTTTAAATATATTAATTTACATGAAAATCAAGCGTCATAGAAATCTGGTCCTTGTTTGCTGGTTTTAAGTTTTTTAGCATAATAATATATAATTATAGACTAATAATACAATACAAATTATTCTTTAAATGAACAAAAACTGTAGTTGAGTATTTGTGTGATAATATAATAGTTGTGCTACTATTGTTTGACAAACAAAATGGATACCTTACAGTTAGAGTAATATTACCAAACAAGTCCTAAAGAGAATATACTGTAACATTGTATTTAAACTTTGGTTTAAAACAAGAGAAGATATATAATAGTATTATACCGTGACATTGGTTGATTTTCCGAGAGTAAACTGCTCACAACATTTTAAAGCAAACAAAAACTACACTGTAAAAGTTGATCGTTTACCAGTAAACAACAATCTGATATACATACCCAAAAGATCGGCTACAGTCACACAAACAAAAAAACAACACTTAACAACCACCAACACTGCTCTGTGTGTGTGTGTGTTGTTCTGCTTAACATGAGGGGGGGGCAGGCCTTTCAAACTCAATTAGTTGATTGAGGAAAAATGCAAGTAGCACCAGCAGCAAACAACGAGAAGAGACACACCACAGAAGTTGTGTTGTGATGTCAGGAGAAGAGCCACCTTCTTCATGACTGCAACCGACAGTGACAACCCTAACCCTCCTCCGTTGATCCGAACTGTGGCCAATCACGGACACAGCGCTCGCCTAAACAATAGACGCACACGCCAAGCGTTACAGCACAGCGAAGCGACACAGAGCGAATCACTGAAAGAAGCCTCAAATAACGCAGGGAGATCGAGTGAAGATGCAGCCAGTTGACATTAGGTTTTGTGAGCAGTCCTGCCAAGTTGACAAATAGAAATAGAACACAGAGAACCGAAAGATGAAACTTTTTTTATCGATAGAATTATTACCTCTCAGGCACATGGTAGAACCGGATGAAAGTATGGTCACAAGGACAGCCAGAAATATTGTGACATCCCGGTGGCATTATAAGCACCTGTCAACTCTTCTCCTGTCAATAGGTGCGATTAACTAATTGTAAGTTTTCAAACGGCAGTTTCAGGGTCTTCGAAAAAGGGGTCAGAAATTGGTGGTACGACCCTTCACAGAGGGTGAGAGCCCTCTTTCCTCTGCAAGAAAGCAGACAGACAGGGTCAGGGCCAGAGAAGATTAACATCGCCATCTACTGGTCAGGGGTGGAACACCTGGCAGGCTACCTTTCACTGAGACCTGCCAAAGACGTTTAGACACACTTGCCAATACAACATATCCACAGCGGTAGATAAATCCGATCGAAAGCACAATCACAATCAGGGAAGAAACTTGAGAGAGTAAGGCTTCTTTTGTTAAAACAAAAAACAGGGCGAGAGAGTTTCTAATCTAGTAAAATGACAAAGGAAACATTTTGGCTTCCAACTGCCAGTAGGAATTTAACCTTGAGCCCAGGATAAGCATGAACAAAGTGTGGCTCTGACAGCATCAAATAAAAATTTATACAACTTCTCATTTATGCCGATCACAGAGGATACAAAGCAATTATTTGCAGACCAAATAATTAGTATTATTTTAACCTTTATGACTCAGCACTCAGATGCTCACTGGTATAATAAAGTGAGAAAACAATGTGACATTTGATTTACAGGTACCACACCTAAACATAATCCACCCCTTCTGTTGACTTCAGACAGGTTTTCCAGCATGTCACTACGGAGACTAAAAAAGACTCAGTAATGTAAAAGCAGCACATTCATTCCTATATAACTTCAACCATCAGCCTAAAACAACGTTCTTACATTTACTTCAAGATGAAACACTCACTAATAGTCACTCCTGCACAGTGCCCACTGCATGACCTTAATGGTTACAGTCGAGGCATCAGCGCCCATTTAAACTTATGTTCAAAAATAACTGTTTTACCAGGCTTGTCTGAAAGACAGACAAGAGGAGACAGCCTACAGTGAACCATGATAATGTCACACAGGGCGACGTGTTACAGCAAAGGTGCTGAGTCGGCAAGCTGTTCAGCAGCAGACGTGCACCTGTTCTGACATTTTCTGTCGACCTTGACACAAAAAACACACGACAATGCCACTCTCTGCATTTCAAAAGTACAGGCCGTTTGATGAAGTACCTTCACTCCCCCCCCTTTTCATCTCCCCACGATACTTAAAATACTTTTCACACATTATGGCCGGGAAGAAAACCACCACATATTCCTACAGATGTGAGGAAGCAACAACAGGAGGAGGTTTTGCAAAGAATCAGACTTGAGTACAAAGATTCCAGATCCATAATGGTTCTCAAATCTACAGTGGTCACACACTGGACCAAAAAAAAAAAAAACCTGGCTTCCTCCCACCCCCACTTCACTCCATTTTAACGGCATGTTTTGAGGCTCATGGCAATCACAATACATCTTTCCATGTGCTGTTCAAATGAAAGATAAAAGAGATAGCCAAGTATGGTAGCCAAGAGAGCCGCAGAGACAAATAAATAAAATATTCCAGTTAATCACCGAGTTAACAATATGTGAACAGTTTAGACGCACATACCAGGGAGGGGAACCTGCTCATGAGTTGGATAATTGTCAGTTTTGCCAGTGGCTATGGTTGTTTTTTTGTTTTTGTTTTCATCGTGTCAACCTGTTTCACTGCGGGTCTAGACCTCTGCCCTACCTTAATAATAGCTTTTAAAAGTTCTTCTTCTTTCACATCAAGACTTTGCACAAACACAAAGAACATTGGAAAGAGTTTTGCTACACCGGCAGGTGTCTTCTATAGATGAAGGAGTTGTCGTCCTGCTAAAGATCAGTGCCAAGTGTTGCCCAACATTTCCAGAGTAAGTAACATGTCATTTAAACAATAGGCCAGAAGCTGGTTGACATTAAAACACAAGTTCATGCATAATTTCTGAAAATAGGTCAATATATTTCTCTTTCTAGTAAATTTACATATGTGAAAACAAAAATCACCTGCCTAAAGAAAAGCATCTTGATGAGACAGAAATGATTCAAGGGTTTGGGTTTTGTTCAGAAAAGCAGGATTTGGAATAGAGTAGATGTGAGTGCGCGTGAGGCTGAACTTTCCACGGCAACACTCTGAAACACGTCAACGCACAGTATCACACATCTAAAGGCTAATTAGACCGACTTTCAGTTAAGTGCTCTATTTTTGTGGGGTTTTAAGAGAATTTTATCTCAGTTTCGGAATTCTGTCACTTTCATTTTAGTCTGGAGAGTAGCCCATTATCTCTTTTTTTCCAGATTCCCTTGATAACTGCCACAATCTCAAACTGCCACATACAGAGAAATTCTCAAACCCCATTAGCATTGAACCTTTTTTTTTTTTTTTTTAATCAAACACTGAAAAACCAACACATATTAACTGATAAACATGAGCAGTTTTTTGCCGCTCTCCAAGAGGAGAAGCAATTAACTTAAAAAAAAATTCAGAAATCTCTGATAAATGCTAGCGAGGTAAATGTAAGAACTGTAATACATTCTTGCCGTCATATTCCATTAAACCGTTATTACAGTCTTGATATAACTATCAGTCACAACGTTATTAATAATATTAATGTATTTACATTTTTGGTATACAAGACTGCTTTCATGCAACAATTTATTAACCTGATTTCAGATATGTTAAAACGCCCCCCATCTAACTCTATTGTGTCTATTATTGATTGTCAAAACAGTCAAAATCTAAGTCAACCCCCCCCCCCCCGGCTACCCACCACCCCGTAATGTATTGGAGCGGGTTGTTTACATTAAAGGACTGGAATAAAGTGCATTTACATCTGAAGCATAACTTCATAATTTACATCCCAACATTTATTAGAGGTGACAAACGAGCATTCGGTCCAGTCGTGCTTTTCCACAATGCAGTAGTCATTCAATCCATATAAATTACAGCTGGGCAAGGGAGTGCACAAGCAAATTATTTTATTATATTTATGCATGTATGACTCCAGAGGGGGTTACTAAGACAAACAAGGAATTACTTGATTGGGCTAAATGTGGTTAACAAAGAATGAAATAAATATGAGACTGGGTTGAGTCGATCAAATTTCAGCATTATTTAATGCTCTCATTAAAAAAAAGAAAAATCTCAACTACACTGAGTGTCAAAGCTTTAGATCATTTATAAAATGGGCAAATTGCATCTGTTATCTGAACCACATTTTACAGTAGACTACCGTGTGTTTTACACAGAACAGAGGGCTATTTTTAACTACTGCTGTTCCAATAGCTTTCCCATAGCAAGAGAAAAAATATTATTCAATTAAAAGAAACTTGCCTAAAAGGCAGTATCATACTACATAATGAGGCAGGGTAGCGTTTTCAGAAGTGTAGTTAAAAATGCACTGAGGGGATCCCAGCATTTCAACAAATATCTGACGCTGCAGGGGAGCTTGCCGCCAATTTAACAGCTAATAACTTACTGGGAAGCCAGATAAAAAGGAGGAAGAAATGGTTCCCTGACGTATCAATTACAAATAATTTTTGCTCTAATATTTTTTCCATACATGTGAAAACATGGTGGGCCACAATTACATACTGCTCATTTCATTCTTTTTTTTTTGTGTGGGGGGGGGGGGGATTTTCCTCACTGGATTCATTCACAGACAAACAATTCAGCATCGGCAGCAGTACGGTTTTGACAGCGTAAGCATATGGCTCCCTTGTGAGAGCACTTGCTGGTCAGAGGAGAGAGACAGATGGGTGAAGGGACAAGGGGAAATAAAGAGGGATTCAATCAAATTCATGTTCATTTAAATCAGAGGGCATCACGAAAACGAGAAAGATGCTGACAAATCAAAAGGTCTCAGCACCTGAATTACCATAGTCATTTACTTATTAAAGCCAGGATTCTCTCTGTCAATCAAGAGCCATCACATTCCCCAATTGCGCCGGAAAGCCAGCGTAATTGCTTCTCATACTAATCAACACAACTTGTGTAATTATGCCTTGAAAGTGACATTGGAGGCTGAGAGTGATGTGAGCGGTCTTGACAGCGGAGGCATCTCAGATTCATCGGGAGATTTCCAGCCTCGCTGCAAGGAGACGAGCCACTCTCAGACCAAGTTACTCACTCGAGCGGTTTACAACCATAAACACAAAGAAAAGACAGGAAATCAAGCTGAAGTAATCGCAATGCAAAAAACAAGAGTACAAGGGATGCTCAATAAGCCCCCCCCCCCCCCCCCGAGTATATTGAAGCAAACCGCCTATGCTGTAATGAAAATTGCGTCACATTTCTATCATTTCTTAAACAAAGTTCACTAAATAGTAGGAGAATAAGAAATTACAGCGTTGCTTAAATTACCTTTGTATTCCGTTACATTTTCTACATGTTTCCAAAATGAACTTTGCATAAAACCAGCTCTATCATTATTCTAAGCAGTGGAAAGACACAGAATGCATCTGTCACTATTCACACTGCAGCCAAACCAGTGGGGGGGGGGGGGGGGGTGGAGGTCAGAGAGAGGTCAAATCGCTGCTACAAATCAAGAGCCACGGGTCACGACATGAAACTCGATCTACATAAAATATGTGTTATTATTGACATTCAGTGACAGCAGCTTCTTCTTCATTTACTGTGAACTTTACAGTGAATTAACAGATTTTCAATGCGGTCATCAAAAAATAGAGTCATTGTCAGGATTGGCAGTGCAGATCTAATGCGGCTCAGCAGATGAGGCAGAGATCACAAAAATATCATAAATTACGCAAAATTCATTAAATCCATTGGACTCAGTCTGTGTTTGTCATTTTCAAAGAGCTGGGAGGATTCATCAGAAAAAGTCGCAAGCATCAAAAAGCAGTCAACTGATGAGTCTGGCATGCGATGAGGGTTCTAAACATGATGATTTTATCAGCAAACAGAAATGAACGCAACAGATTTATGGTTTGCACAAAGTTCAAACAGAAAAACCCCAAATCCTTGTCTGTCATTCCTCACTTGTGACCTCCAAACTTAAACACATGTGGAAGAGAAAGCAAACAAATACTCTGTTGTGGCCAAGCATGAAAACAAAATACTCATAGCATAGTTACTGACGCAGAAAACAGGGGCTTTCACCGGAAAAGCCTGCATGAATCACCCCCCGCTGCGTTCAACTCTAATGAGTCAAAAAGTGTGACCTGCACTTAAACAAGAAGTCACAGCCCGAAGCTGTAAACTCATTTTCCCCCCCATCTAAGCCAGCAACGTCGGCAGGACCTGGAAGATGTACTCCAACCATGCACGATAAATCTGACGTGAAATCATAATCATAAAAGCAATTAGCTGACCCTGCGCCACTCGTCCTTGGACATGACAGTGAGAATTCATACAGAGTCCTCTAAGGAGGTTTTGCTGCTCGGTTGGTGCGAGGAGGGCGAAAAGTGCAACACAGCAACAATAAAATGAAGAGCCCTTCCCGTATCATTAACCACCGAAACAAACAGCACATGATGCACAATGAGCGTTATGCTGAGAAACGGAGAATTGAGCTTTTTCATAAGATAAAACTTCACCACAACCACAGAGGCAAACGGCACCGAGTGCAGATGGTTCAGGGGACCTTTGGGCACTGGAAACCAAATGTATTTGGTTGTCACGCCATCATCTGATTCTAAACCTCTCTGCATTAGCTCACGTTGTGGAATGCAGTTTTCCGATTGCGCAAACAATGGGGTTTTACTTGTTTGAAAATGGTCGTGAAAACGCGAAGATCGACTCCTACGCCGCACGAGTCTTTGTTCCAGTCACCTAAACGGCATGTTTACTGTTAATGTGGCAGGATACGGACTCTGTTTGAGAGTTATCGGACTGTTCTCTTTTGAGGAATCTGAGAAAACGCTCCTCACACACACACACACACACGCACACAGTTTCTCCTCATCACTTCCCAACCAGTAATTACAGCAAGGCCGAACTAGTGGCTGCCACCTAGTGACCGCCTTTTCCAATAATCATGAAATATCTCTATGGCTCACGCCCCCACTCGAACAATAACTCTCCTTTACTGCAGACAGCTCCAATAAAGGATTACAATTACAATTAAAGTAATGAGCAAAGAGGAAAAAAGGAAAATCTCAAAGAAGGTTCCCTTGGTAGCCTACTTTCTTGACAGAATAGAGTTACCATACCAGACTCATTACTGGCTCCCATTTTTTATTCTGCCCCAATAATTAATTTGGAGCATGTTGAAAGCTGGAGTCCTCAAAAATTTAAATAATGGCTTTAGAAATGATAAATGGGAAATGAATTGAAATAAGATATCAAGTTCTCGTTATTATTTTTGCTTTATGGTAGTGGAAATCTGAAACGGTTCAAAGCATCTAAAATGCATAGTTGTGTATGGTTTTTCAAACACATGTCCCATGTGGATGCACATGGAAAGGGAACAAAAAAAAACAAAAAAACAACTGAGTCAAGGCCAGAGAGTAACCTCTGACTTCCTGGTGTCACCACTGTGCTACATTTATGTGACACCCACACAAAAGTGAAGAAAGAAATCTATTTTCCGAGCCAACATGTGAGGAACATCTGTCTGCCTGAGACTCGCCGGGCTGTGCAGAAGATCTGCTGGGGAGGGAGGAAAAGCAGAAGGGGACAGTTTGCAGCGCCTTCACGCTGCTGGCTGGACCGATTACTGCTGGCATGTCCTTTGCCAACCAGCCAGGTCCCCCACGTCTCCCGCTCCTTTCCCACTCAACGGTATGACGGCTATTGCAAAGAGCTACGGAAATTTGGAGACTGCGGAGCCAAAACAGATCACTTCAAAGCGGCTTATTTAACGCTCGCTAAATTTTTCATCATCGTCGCTTAATATCCTGGGGAAGGGGAGCTTTTGAAGTTGCTGTGAGACCGGGGATGCTCTTCTCACAATTCCTTTTCCCCTCCCATTACCATCCTCCCTCTGTTATAGTAAAACCCCTACACCTAAACACATTCACACGCCAAGTCAACACTATGCACGCATGCTTTTTCCATGCATGCATAGTACACACTGTAGAGTAAACCTCTGCTAGAGAAACATAAAAGAACTAGACTTCTGCTTGGTAAGGGGGTCGCTTCACTTTCTGAGTTTTCTGTCATTTTTTTTGTCTAACAAAGCAGTTATAAAATATTTTATTATAATATGTAATTTACTAAGTCTCAAAGTGCTATTTGTGCCGCCGTCATCGCCACGACTGTTCAGTGGTATCTTCCTGGCTAAATAAAGGATACACTCAATCAAGTGTCACATGACCTTCCAAAAACGCATCAGTAAATTCTCAGTTTTCCCTCAGATTGAGTTTATGCAGTCTCATGGTGTCTAAATGTGAGCGGCATGATGAGGAGGACTGTTTAAATACCAATTCTAATTGAACCAGGAATTATATTGGTCGATTCCTGGATCAAACACCTGTTGTGGCTTTTTCCATTAAGCTCTCCTTGTTAGAGAACAGCAAGTATGTTTGACTGCTGCAAACCAAATTGCCCTCCGAGGCACGAGCTAATAAAGTGAAGCTGGTTGTAAATAAAGAAACAGTGTTTGGGTGGATTTGAAGACAATGAAAACAGAGGAACTGGAAGGAAGATGGAACTGAGGATAGTGTGTCACTGCAGGGAGAGCGTGAAAAGTTAAGGAGAGACCAGCGAGAGTAATGGTCATGGCAACTATTAGCGGAAGGCGGAAAGGGGGCGAAGGTCATCGATGAAGATGAAGCAAGCAGAGAAAAGAGCAGCGCCGGGGGCGGCAGTCAGACCACACACTCCCCAAGTCCCCGACACCCCGCCTCTTTCTCTAAACTCGATCTGCCGGGTCCAGACCTGCCCTTCTGGGCTAACGAAGCAGAGGCTGGGACGCTGGCCCCGGAGCTGGACCTTCCAGCCACAGAGGAGAGCCCGCATCAAGCAGCGCACCAAAGCCGGCTGATCTGGGTGAAGCGAGTCAAAATCCGTTACAATGACTGGTGTTCCCAGCCCGACACACCGGCTTGTCTGACATGCACATGTACACATAAATGTTAAACAAACGTGCAGTCTCTCGCTCTCTCTCTCTCCCTACCCAACCCTGCCAGCAGTCCCTTTCCTCTCATCCAGATAAAATCCTTTCAGACACAAATTTCAATTATTCACCTCATCCAAATAATGCCATGTGACAAGAATTATCCCTACTGTAATAATCCACTTAACTGGGAAAGAGCATTCATCAGAAAGAGTGAGGAGAAAGGGGGCTGGAAGTGAGTGTGGTGGCCGAGGTGGGACTTGTCAACCAGTCAGGAATCAGGACCGTCGCAGGAAGAATTTCTTTCCTTTTTGGAGGGGGCAGTCTCGAAGCGCAATGGGATGACAAAATTGAAGTAAATTGAAAGAAAGCCTGGGAGAATGCTCCCACAATCAATAAGCCCAGGATTAAATTAGCCCTGGCATGAAGGGATGATGGGGGAGGATGAAGAGTGAATGGCGGTAAATGACATTGAGACATGTAGACTGCACAATACAGCACTCCTCTAACGTGGTCGCTGTCCATGCAAGGACCGTGAATGTACCTGCGATGCATTTGATCCCAGTTAGCAGTAAGACGGGCCGGCTATGATCGCTGTCATCGCTTGACCTAATCATGTTTTACTCCGAACACCATCCTTACATTTACAAAAATAAAAATGTTGTCGTTTTAAAAGCTGCTGCTCAGACAAGGACTACTGATCACTTTAAATTTGTGTTGTTATAGCCTGAAATTGCTTGAATTTTCTGTTATCACTTGAATTTATGTTGTTATTAGATACCAGACGGAGCAGCGCTCCTAATCTCATTGTGTAGCCACTATGCAATGACAATAAAGGCTTTCTATTCTATTCTATTCTACAACTTGCATAAAAAAGAAAGCCTCTCCAGAGAAAGCGACTTAAGACAACAGACTTTAAATAACATGAGGAATAAAAACATTCATATTTCATAATATTTATATCATATGTAACTGAATAGTTATGACTATACTATTGTAAGGAATGCATTAAACAATATGTCTTGACTCCATAACATTTAAATACTCCTTTATTGCAGGCTAAGCCTTCAAGGAGGTCCGTTAAAGTTAAGGTGACTACCAATTGGAAACTTGATCTTGCTGGAGATTACGTAATATCATTTGATTAGCATAGAATAAGTATGGATTGATGAAACAATGAAAAGTGACAGTACACAAAAATTTATATTATTTTACATTTACTGGCCTTGACACTCGTTTTAACAAACCAGCGATACCTTAATTTTAAGGACTTTGCTATACCAATCGGACGTACCTAAAAGGCTCTATTTATTCAAACGCTTACTTTTCCATGTTATTCTGTTATCATGTTATCTGAATTCTTACCAGCGCTTCTCTGGGGGGAGCTACGATGTCTCCGGGTGGAAGACCAGACTGAGAAGGTAAAAGAAATAAGAAACACTGGTGTTAGAGCGCCATCTACTGGAGGACAAAGGAGTTCAATACATGTTCAGAAACAGGTATATTAGATTTAGAATTTGGACACGATTTTGCATTTCCATTCACTGTACTTGTTGAAAATTGTCCCGTTGCACGCACGTATATTAGTTTAATTGGGGGGGATACAACACAGACCAGATGTTTGGAATAAACAAAGCAAAACAACTAAAAGTGTTCATTTCCCCTCAAATGTAACAAACATGCTACTTTTACAGCCATAATATTAGTTTTTGCCATGCATATTTACATATTTATAGTTATTTGATATCGGAACTATTGTTCAGGAAATGTTTTCCGCTCGTTACGGAGAAGTAATAATAATAATATTATAATGCATTGATTTTATATAGCGCTTCTCTGGGTACTCAAAGATGCTTTACATGGTATGTGCATTATTCAATCACTCCATACTTGGTAAGGTGACAGGAGCGAGGCTGCCAATCTCAGCCATCAGTCCTTCTGACCCCGCCGACATTCAATCGCTCACTCATTCACACAGGCAATGCGGGTGAAGCGTCACTTCCACTGACTCCCGCTGTAACAAGACGACTTCAACACGCATTGATCTCCAGTGCATCGTCGAGATCTCTTTCTGCCGTCACCCGTTGGAAATATCCCACCAGACTCAACGCAGGCGACGACAGGGCCACTCGAGAACGTTGAGGGGAAATCCCAAAACTTCTGAAACTTATGTAGATGGTTTTGAGTGCGCTGGAACTGATGTTCCACGTGTTTTCTGGGTGGTGTGGCGTGTTGTGTGTTGCCATTTGATTATGGGGGGGGGGGGGTCCTTGTGTACATTTAGACCCTCACCAAGAAAGAAAATGAAGTCTCTACTCTGTGAAGGCTTTCACAGCGTTGTTTGACATTGATTTTGCAAAAAGTGTGTTCTTATGAGGGATGCGTAACTTCGGGACTGCCGTGGTTATTATTAAATGCATTCAGTGTGTGTGTGTGTGTGTGTGTGTGTGTGTGTGTGTGTGCGTGTGGAAGCCTAATGAAACGCAACCAAACTTCTTTTGGCTAATACTGACCCATCTTCATTGTCATTGTTTTAAATGGCAGTAACAAGAGGTGGGTTCTAATGGTTCTGGTAGAAGGGATGGCGAACATGAAGCCAACTCGGTACGGACACCGACCATGTCTTGGTAACGACCGGAACGACACGTTCGCACTTTCTGTCCACCTGTCAGCACACTTTTGCAACGCTGAAGGAGCTAGCTCATATGCTAACTAGCACATGAGCTAGCTCCTTCGACAGCTGATTAGTTCTAAAAGGAAATAAACAAAGACATCGTGTTATTAGAGGGTCACGGAATCTACACACACTGTACGGTTCACTGATCCACGGAGGACAGGCACGTGTTTTTAGGAGCGTAAATGTAAGTTCGACCTGTGTTGGTGGGTCAGGCTGCTCGGTGGATGCCATCTTCCTGTCTCCTGGAGGGAGGGATGGGACGAACAACGCTGGCGCGTCAGCACCGCGTCGAGTGCGCAAGCGTGAAAGCCCGCATTGGTGCGTATCGCTTTAACAGAAACCCACGTGACCGGATACAGGAGTTGTGTCGTCCGGATGTTCCGCGCCAAAAAGGAAACAAAATGTATCGACTTGTTGCGGGTTCGTTGATGGAGATCACGTTGTTTGCTGTCCCTACTGGAGTTCCGCTTTGCTCCCGTTCATGGATCGTTCTCGGAAATGTGTGAATGAATCCATTTTTAGTATTTCATATGATTGAACACTTTGGTTAATAAAATCCCACATAAACATTTTAACTCTGAATTATATTACACAAATTTGCTATATTTTACATGCCAACTCTTGAGCATTTACACAAACAAGCTAAATTTGAACCCTTCACATGAACAACTTCACTCAGAAAACAAGTGGAGAAAATGATATTATACAAAGATGATCATAGTTTAAGTAAGAGACGAGCAATTTAATAAAGATTAAATATTATTTCACAGGCTAATGTTGGGTTTACAGCATGCAAGCTTTTCCTTCTTTTTTCCATCTTGTTTACCTGCAATGATTTTAGATCTACAGCAGTGTGTGTTGAGTGACCAACACAGTGTCAAAACAGTGTCGACACAGTTTGTGTAATCATGTGTCAATACCTTGAGGTATCATTAACCCATCACGAGAATCGATCTTTCAAAAAAAAAGGGGAGAGATTGAAATCATAATGATACAATCATTATAACAAGAACAATAAAACTATATTTTGACGCAGAACTCTGATTAGTAGTACATTTCTAATCTGCCTGTCCTTGTAATATCTGTAGAGGAAAAAAAAACATTATGTTCATTTAATTAACAGTGGCATTTTACAACATCTTAAATCTGGTTATTGTGTAAGCAGCACAGACGCTGCCCTACGCAAGTCTCAAATGACCTGAGAATGATTGTTGATGCTTTTAATACAGCTGTCTTTTAACCATGATATTTTAATTAACTTGACAGACAAACTTGGTTTTAGTATCATTCATTCATTCATTATTTAACTAGTTAATTATTTTGTCAGCTTAGGGGCTCATGTATCAGAGTCATGGCACTGAATGTGGCATTCCGCAGGGAGGCATTTTGGAGCCAGGTTTGTTATCATTATATACGCTCCCACTTGGAAACGTTATTAACTATTGTATAATCAGGTCAATTGACATGTTTCTGCTGATGACACACAACTGTATCGCTGTCTCACCAAATGTCTCAAGTGCACCACATTCTCTCATTGCCTGTCTCACTGACATTAATGGATGTGTAAAAATGTTTTAAAGGTAACTGGGGCGGGGGGGCTGCATCTTTTAATAGGGCCCAAAACAGCAAGAGAATAGCTGCAATCAGAGTTTGGGGACCTCAGCAAACCAGCAGCGCAAACTTGGGACATAAGTCAAATTGCGGTTTCCATTTTTGTAAATGATTGACTTTTTTTTCTTTCTTTTGTTTAAATTATCTTAAATTTTTTAATGTGATTTTATATATATATATGGGTATCTTTCTGTGTTGATTCAATTTTGCTATATGAAGTTCCATGGGCTGCATATTTGCATGATTTGTTTTTACACTGATTGAGTTGAGCTTTGGAGCTGAACTTCACACGATTGTACGCAAAAGCTCTCACAGTCTAACATAGACTTAAACAATGTGAAACTGTCATATCTAGCTACTGCTGATATTTTATTTATTTATTGAATGATTTTCAGTTTTTCCTGTTTTATTATGCTTTTTTTTTTTTTTTTACCTCTCCCCTTGTTTCAGACCTCTATTTCCTGACGTGAAAGATTTCCCTCCAATTTGATCATCTACCTCGTCCTGAGTTTACCACCTTCTTGTCAGCTTTCCCACCCTACTAGATTTAGTTCATCTCTCTTATTATTGTTTATTATTATTATTATTTTTATGACTATTCATTGTGTTATGCAATTGACTGACCCAAATTTCTTCTCTGTTTCAAAGAGGAAGACACCCATCAACATTTGCCCAAGTTGCGATTACTATGAAGTTTTTGACATCTTTTATTGTGAAACAGTTTTTTGAATGGTCGCAGCGCAGCAAGTCTGAAGAATAGCTCACAAAGCCTGCAGCATAATTATGAACCGAGGGGCATCTATATGGAGCCTCCAGATGATACCTGCCAAGATTACTGTAAAAGTAAAAATCAATGATTATGGACTCTTCCCTATGGAAGCGAATCTAATTCTAATTAAAATGCATACATGGAACAGATTCGCTTCCATAATTTAGAGCCAACACAAATTCGACAACCAATAAATCAGTGTGTGCACGGTAACGCCTGAAGGTGGCAGTGTCGCAACATTTTAAGGATTGCTCGCTGGCGTTTAACCCCGAAGAAGAAGCAGAAGATAGGCAAATAAAAATAGAAGAAGAACACGCATTTGGACGAAGCAGCGGTTGAGATTAGGCATTAGATCGCTGCTGCCGGTACTTGTTTGTCTAAAATGACAGATGGGAAGCCGTGTAAAGTTTGCAATTTCACTCGCCAGAAGTCGTACGGGTTGGCCGTGCCCTCGTTGAGTGAGCTGAGGGTCAAAGGTGAGTTGTCCAACACTGGAGCTTGTCTCGGAGTTCGGACTGCAGAAAGTTGACTGTGAGACTTCAGTTTTAGTAAAAAGCTGTTTGATAGGAAACAGGGCGCTAACATTTCGTTAACTGCATTTTTAGCAGTCTTTCATTTGGTCCACATTTTAGGACATGATAAACCTGCCATGTATTTGGAGCGAACGCACACATTCTAATGATTTACAGGGTTCCTCCCCAGGACTGATGTTGGTCATGTTGATTCCTTCTTTTTCCAACTTAAGATAGCTTCTCTGTGTCGATAACGAACGATCGTGTTGAAACTTGTCGGAACCTGAACGCTTTAGACTAGACTTCCCTCTTGTGCCGCTCATTCCTGGGATTCGAGTCACCAGGCGTTGCCCACGCCTTCGCATTCTCACGTTCTTAGTCTATTATCGGTGTATGTAATGTGTTTCTCATTCTTTTGCTATGAATTCTGGCTACATAATAAAAAGACTTTAGGAACCTGCTATTGAATAGAGTATGCAGGTCTGACCTTTCCTCGTTCTTGCAGGAGGTGAGTTTCTTGGGATCAGCCCTGCTGACCCAATCACGGTGGTGCTGGAGGATGACGGGACCATAGTAGCAGATGACGCCTACTTCCTGTGTCTACCTTTAAACACAAAGTTCATGCTGTTGCATGAAAGAGAGACGTGGTCTCCAGTTCGCAGGAGTAAGTTGATTCATGTTATTCTGACAGGCGTCCTTGTGTCTTGGTACTAACGGACTTTTAATTGTAGTGGATGGTGGCACAGCCTGGGTCGCCAGGAATTCCATGTTGGTTGAGGAGGCGGATTCTGTGGATGCCTCCATTTCTGAAGCACCCTGGTGGGGCCTGGCTCAGAGCCTGAAGCAAGACCTCGCCAGCGTCATCCTCATGTCTGAGGAAGACTTGCAAGTAGGATGTCAACATTGTTCACCTGCATCACTAACAATGGTTGCTGTGTTTATGGTCACAATGTGACATGATACGTGTCTCAGGATGTACCCTAGTGTGACAGTCAGTATTTTATTATTATTAGTACTGTTGTTGTTGTTGTTATTTAGTGGTAATAACTCTAGTAGTCATATTTACAGTTACCGGTATACATAATTGAAATAAATATTTTTTTTTGTTGGTCATTATACAGTGATCACAAAACCTTTTTTAATTGAAAGCATGATTTAGAAACCTCTTTTTTGGGGGGGGGGGGGGAGTTATAAAACTACATCTCCTGTCTGAAAAGAAAATGGAACAAGACTTAAAGAAAATCTATGGAAAGCAGAATTTAATTTGAGTTGCAGATCATTGCATTGGCGATACACTGTAGCTGCTCAGGTGGGGGAAATTATTTTGGGCATGCATTTTAGATGACATGGAATTTTTTTTTTTTTGCCTCAACCATAAAAACTTTCTCCTATGGCTAATTACACCTCTGGCACATAAACATATACTTGTGTTTTCACTACCGGTACTTACAGGGGGTCATGTTGGAAAGGACCCCCACGGAGAGAGACACCTGTCTCTCTGTGTAGCCCACAGCACCACTGTAGTTTCTATTCATTTACATTGTTTAAGTTCCTCGAGTCATATACAGTAAATGATCTTTGTCAAACACTTCCTTCTTCTTTGGCTTTTATTGTCATGAAACCAGCTTCGTCAATTAATATTACAAAAAATGTTCTTTATCTCAAGGCATCTTCTTAAGTCTGAACAATAAGTTTCACCTGCTGTTCCAGAGAATAGTGGATGTACCATGCTCTGAGCTAGCCGCTGCTCTGGGCTTCCATGACAAGAGGGCCCAGGACCTCCAGGAGACCCTGCAGAGGGTTTTGGACCGACGAGAGGAGGAGAGGCAGTCCAAAGAGTTGCTTCAGCTCTACCTCAAAGCTATGGAGAAAGAGGACGGGCAACAGGAGGAGCCAGCCCGACCCAGCCAGGAAGGTACAAAGCTTTTTATTTCTCATATGGCAATGTTTATAGTTTTGTGAATTTACTTTGTATTTTACACCAGCGTGTTTTGTTATAGATTTGTATCATGTTTTTCTGATAATGTTGCTGATTATTGTTTGAAAGTCCTTTTTTGTGACACATTGTCGTCATCCATCCATTTTCTTGTGCTTAACCTGTTTCAGGTCACTGTGACGGTAAGATAAGCAGGTTAAGCAGGTTAATCCAAGCTGTCCACCGCCCATCAATTTAGAAGCTGTATTATCACTGTCGCTCTAAGTTGCTCTTCTTAGACTAGGCCATTGAAGTCCCTTTCATTATAATTATTTTTTTGACTCGTCATTCGGGTCTGAAACCATACCAAGTTCGGAGCGACCGAGACCCTTGCTTTCGAGGTAGCTATTGAATCATGTGATTTTGTTTTCTACAGGAAGGTGATAAACAAAACTGCTTCTTCTGTGAGTGAACAGACATCAGCTGCAAAACCCTAATCAGCATTTAGGGCTGGGAAAAATAATACTTTCAAATGACTAAAAAATAAGCATAGTATGTGGAAATGTATCTTTAAAGACTGTATTCAATAGGTCAGTGTTGTAATGCATTACGCAGAGCTGTAATGGAGGCTTTTGACTACTAGGTGGCCCCATTTCTTTGTTTCTGAATACTACATGCAGTAAAGAGAACTCCTTTTAAAGGACACATATTATACCCCTTTTCCACGAGTTAACGCAGTTCCCAGACAGTTATATGAAATATATGTGACAGTATTTGGTCTAAATAGCAAACGGATTCCTCAGGACAGCGTCCGTCTTGTCTGTCACAGTAAGAGATTTCTGCCAGAAGCGTTTCTGTAATTGATTACAGAACTACGCAGGATTGACTGGATGGTTTATTTAGCTGTTTTGGGGTTGATAATGACCCCAACCCACCAACATAGTGGTGTAGACACATGGGAAAAGTGAGTTTTTCATAATATGTCCTCTTTACTGTATCAGGGTTAGGAGATGCTGAGTCAGATGGGGTGGAGGTGGATTCTGCATCTGGATTCACATCAAGGACATTGATGGTCTTGAAAGGCAAAACAAACCCAGAGAGCAGACTGTCCACTGAGGATCTACAGGTAGTCCGCTCACACACTGATACTGCCTGAACTGAGTCTCGCATAGTCAAAGAATCCTGCATAAAGAAATGTCACCAAGCACACAGATTTCTATGATTAATATTATTGACAGACCAACAGCTCCTTAAATCATGCAGGTTCATACCTTTTCTACAGATGGTGGTCTTTGGTTCAGCAATTCTTCTTTTTAGTTTGAGTTACTCTGTGTGTTGTTGTGTGTGTGCATGCGCGCGTGTGCCATTGCTGATGATTTGAAGCTGCTTATGCTGTAAATTAGCAAGTGTAACAAGCAGCTGTAAAACTGATGAAACAATTATGCGAGTTTGTAAGTCTCGACGCAGCAGGTCTGGACTATTAGTGACATAATTTGGGTTATAGAATCCAAGGGAACGTTTCTTCAGCTAGAAAGAACAGCTACGCTTTTGTCGTTTTGTCTTCTCTCATTTGGAAAACAAATTAGGAGCCTCGTTCAAAAGAATTAATTTTAATCAACATTGCTAACAGCTTCAAATTATGTTCATGTGTATCTGAGATTGATTAATCAGTCTGGTAATTACTTGTATGCATGTCCAGTGTTTGACATGAAGCTGCTCCTGTGAATCTTAGATGGTCGTGACCAGAGGAGTAGAAGCTATGGAGCAAGTACTGTCCTGGGACAATAATAAGACGTCCGTGCTGCTGGAGGCCTGCGAAGCTGAGCTCACCAGACGTCTCAAGCAGTTCCAAGACGTGCAGTCCATCAGGAGGTCTGCGAGCTTAGACGGCAGTCGACAATGCACAGAGAAGAGCACGGTGAGAAGCGAAGAATCCCCGGCCCAAGGCAGCGACTAGGCAAACGCTTCACCTGAGACTGATGAGAATCCACACTACCTGCCTTGGGAGGCGGGAGGCGGGGGGGGGGGGGGTCAGTGGAATGGGATATATCTGTAATGATGGTATCCATGAATGTAAGTGATATAGACATTGGCGTCATTTTGTAGAACATGTAATTCACTTTTACCTCCGGTGGAAGCAGTGATGTTGTCCAAAAGGTATGTTTGCATGAACCGCTGCCATCAAATAGTGATGCTTCTGTGGAAATGATCCCAGCTGAATATCTGTGTGAGACATCGGGCAGTAGTTGGAGGTTTTCATAAGTACACTTACTACATCTGCATTCTTGGTGAGAGTTCTGTAAATATGCTGTGCTCAGCCTGGAAAAGGTGAAAATGATTAACCTAGAGAGGTAACGTTGTTCCTACCATCGCCCCTGTTGACTCTTTTGGAGTGCCAAGAGTCCAGGAAGTCGCTGCAACAGGACATAAAATACCCCTGCACATAAACACTGAAGAGGCTGCAACATTTTGTTTTTCTTTTTGTAATGATTCGATGGTGAAATACAACTAAAGAGCTTTGGCCATGCTTGTAGAAAGAGGTTTTGTTTCAGACAGTGCCAGTCCAGTCGATTCTCTCTCTTGATGTTTCAATAAACCATTTGTTTTACAAAAACGTCTTTCTAGCATTATTACTTACTTTTACCTTCAAGCTCTAACAGTTAAGACAGACAATGCACACTTTTGCTTTTGTTTTACTTTAGGTCACAAGGCCAAATAATGGGAAGAAATGTCATAAAATATTTTTTTACGGAACCCCTGTGGATTTCTGCATACAGTAAGTGAGAAAAATAGATTATTTAAAGTGTCTGTTCCTAATAATTAAATGCTGTCACTGAAATGACATTTACATCTTGATAACATCTGTATGGTGGAAGTGAGTCTCATAACTCGGTCCCGCGTCTTCATCTTCCGTAATTACTCCTTTGCAAGGTGTCAGAAAACGTGTTTCAGATACAGTGTCATCGTTTTGACCTTTGTCAGCTTTTTGTTTGCCAAACAATTCATAGTTTGTATTAAACTTAACCAAATATACTTAAATAGCTAAATATAAAACAAACATGTTCCTTCAAAGGTGACATTCAGCAGTCCAGTGTTTTATGTACGGTAAATATCCGTTTTCCATTTCATTTTGTTTTTTTCAGCAGCACCAGTTGTGCATGAGCAGTAGAAATGCCACCAAGATGAACATGAACAATACTAATGCAAATTTTACAGCAGGCAGAAATCATCTGTCTGATGTATGATGTGAAGTCTACCAAACACATTTGTGTAAAAGTTACGCTGGAATGAGTAAAGGCATCAATTTTAAATGGATGCAGAGACTAATTTGTCTCTGACAAGATTAGATTAGGTGTATACCGCTTGATGCATTTTTGCCTCACTGAGCACTGAGCTGTGGACGACCTTCTGTGCGGCAGTGACAAGCTTCATCTTTGAGTTACATCGAACCAATATTCCCGGATGAATGCTCATTTAAGACCATCTAATATATACAAGTACTATTATGGAAGTTATGTATCAGTCCGGTGGGTGAGTAATGTCAGCGATTGTGACTCATAGGACAAGACCGTCTATCGTCCTATAATGCCCCTCTTGAACAATGAAAAACAAAAGATGGTCAGTTTAAAATAGCAGGAGGGTCCTCTTTTTGAGTAGCGGTGAGACGAGGGTGCCATTACCAGCTCGTACTGAAGTAACACGGGGAGGACCGCGGCATTCCAAACCCACGTGTATGAAATTATGATTTAGCACATCATGTGGTTTTAGCCCAAGCAAGGAAAGGTCTACAAGATAGTGGTGAGGACAGCCGTGATGGACGGTTCAGAGACAGTGGCTCTGAGGAAAAGACAGGAAGCAGAGCTAGAGGTGGCCAAGATAAAGATGCTGAGGTTCTCCTTGGAAGTGACCAGGTGGGAAAGGATTAGTAATGAGTCAAGAAGGTTCGACGTTTTGGAGATAAAGTCAGAGAGGACAGACTTTGATGGTTTGGACATGTCCAGAGGAGAGACAGGGACTATATCGGTAGAAGGATGCTGAGGATGGAACTGCCAGAGAACAGGGCTAGAGGTCGACCCAGGAGAAGATACATGGACGTAGTGAGGGAGGACATGAGAGTGGCTGGTGTTGGGGAGGACGATGCAAAGGACAGGGTGAAGTGGAGAACATTGATTTGCTGTGGCGACCCCTCAGGGGACAAGCTGAAATTACAGTAGTAGTAGTAACCTGCCAGTGCCTACACAGCACGTGCACGCAGTGTATTTAATTTAAATGACAACCATTATAAATGGAAATATAAATAAAATAAAATTTGATTCAATCTTTTTATATTTGTGTTAAAACATGACACAAGGCATTTTCTAAGAAAAAACAGTTAGGACACTTTTGACTGTAATTTTTCTCCACCTTTTTATTGAGCCACAGATGTAGAGTTTCATGCATGAGATGCACCGCAACAAAATAGTGCTGAGTGTATTGGCTGCCTTTTTGCTGCATGCTGCTGCCAGATCTTCTTTTCTTCCCCCACTGTTGGTTAATGGTTTCATGGTGTGCGTAATTCCTGTGGCTTTAGCTCCAACTAGGCTCAATAGTCAGGAGTGAATGAACCACAGGAGCAATCGATTGGGCTGTCAAATAGTACACAGTCTTGTGGGGGGCGGGGCTTTGAGTTAACAGTGCAGCGAACAACTGTACATTTGTTATGTTACTACACAGTTGTCAGGGTATTTCACACTGGAAACAAACCTTGTCCCAAAAGTTCTACTGATGATTTTGTGTTTAAAATGTTGATGTGACGTACAGATCGGTGTATACCTTGCTTTGCAAAATTGTGGTGACCTACAAAACACCGGTGTATACATAGATAGCAGCATAAGATTAGTCATCTTTAATATCAATTTTTTTGTGTGTGTTACAAAGTCCATTGAAATGTGGTGCTGCTGTAATTCCAAGAGACATTAAAAAAACCATGAAGTTAAATTAAATTGAATGAAGTGGGTTTCTGTGACACATTCACACAGTCAGAATGCTCTTTTGCTCCACATGGAGGAAACGTCAATGACTGAATGCAAAACTGAAGTACTCTGCTGTGACTCTTTTGATAGAGCAGTCGAGCTGCGATTGCTGAGAACAAGCTGCATAATATTAAGTAACTAGCGTGCACTACTTCATAGCCCAGACTGACTGAATTCCAGGACATGGAGTTAATTTATTTCTGCCAGAGCATTGAAATGTGTTGGTGTTTACTAAGGAGTAAAATTGGTTTAGATTTAGCTCCTAATAACAAAAAGAACACTTCACTATACAGGGATGTTCTGGTTGGACAAGTGGTTCTATCAACACCTAGATTATGTAACAAAGCTAAACAAAATCATAAGCGACTTTAGAGGGCCTTTCGTTTGTTTGCTTATTTCTTTATTTTTTTTGGAATATTTGAACCTTGTCGGTTGCTGTTGTTCTTTATGGTTGGACTGTGACGTTGGCCGCCTATCCACTGTCTGTTCCTTTAGCGGAGGAATGATTTAATGATCAAATATGGCTTCAGAATATGTGCTATGGTCAGAAAATGTATACAAAATATAATATAAAAAATCACAAACTATAGTAATATTTAATTTAATTTTTATTTTTTTTCACATTTAATTAAAGAACATCTGTAACGCAACTGGATTAAAGAGGATTGTGGAGGGGAAATAATACCGACATGACAAATTAATAGGATGACATTTAGATTTTAAAAGTGTGTGCATGCATATAAGGAAATTGCTTGATCTGCAGCACTGGCATCACAACAGTTCGTGTTGAGATATAAAACTAAAATGTTTAGGTAATGCATTAGTACTCATACCATGTGCATGCCAACAAGCCAGCAGTCTTATCTTAAAGTTGAGGTTACGTCCTTGGCGCTGGTATACTTAATCCCCCATCCCTTGTTTGTCCCACTAGTGTCGGATCTGAACCTAACACGTACTTGGTAACTTCCTGTGTCAATGTGTTCCGGTGGCATCGATCCACAGAAGGGTCCATACTGTCGTCCAGATGTTGAAATCTTTTGAAAGGGGAACATAAATTAAGAGACGGGAATGCTTGTTCATTAAAGCCTGACTGATTTATCCTCACCCAAACTTAAATCTGCAGGAACTGGCATGCTTTTTTCTCTTAAGGAGGACAACTGGGTAACAAACTGCCTCCACAAGCATGAGCACGAATAGATTAGCTTTTCAACTTCTCCTGAGGTCTCTCAACTAACCTTCAACATATCGTAGGGACATGGGACTTCTGGGTGTCCCTCTATGTCGAAGGGTTCCAGGAATTCCAGGATTATTCTGTAGCCCTCTGGCAGTCGGATAATGTGGTCACACCTACTCATGGGTGGGTAGGGACTTGGATATTCTGGACTGCTTAGAAACCCTGACAGTAAGGTCAACACTTTGCTTCTGCATGGCACTGTAAGGGAACGCTCGCAAAATTAATACAATCCTACTTAACATGCATGTGGAGCCATTTTTGAAATGATTCATCCAGTCCTCAATATGCTTTATACTCTCCTTGCAAATGCTTTATGGATTACGGATGACTCTGAACACAGACTACGGCTACAGAAAGAAAAAATATATATATCATTTCATGTCAATTGAGATATTTCCAGGCAACATAAATAATGGGATTCATTTAGGTTTGAATTATTGCCCCAACATGTATGCAGATGTTGTTAGAGGCAAAAAAAAACAAAAACAAATAAGAATCTCAACGAGGCCGATTTGGTGCATTTCATAATTAGTAAATCTCGAGGCAGCAAATATTTTTTCCCTTTTCATTGCATGATTTGTTTTGTCACCCATTTTCCTCTGGCGAAGAATAATAAATCAAGGCACATGAAAGAATAATTGTGATAAATTACCAAGTGTCAATTCACAGTTAGTGCCGCACAGAGGTATCAATTTCTAATGTTATTTGCAGTTGCTTTCCCCTCGGTATTAGATAGTAATTAACCTTGCATAATGCCAGCTGTTGGAGATCAACTACTCTTGCATAAATAAGGGTTTTCTGTGGGAAACTAACAAGAAAGTCAGGTTATAAAAGGATATAAGTAAGTATATATTGACAATAATGCTTAGAGTGTATTTATCTTGGGAATACCCAATCTACCACATAGCTATGATGCACGTGTTTCGTTCCAGTCTTTGAACACTGTTTCTCTTTGGCCTCAGATGGACACCCATGTAGAGCTGGTAGTCTGCTCTCTTCTCTTACCTGTGCATGATCTGTTGTTGTCATGGAGAAGATATCCTTGTTTGCATGTGCAGTAATATCCACCGATGTAATTGTGGCAAAAATGATCGCACACTCTCTCCCCGTCGATCTTGGAGAGGCACTCGTTAATGTCTGTTAAAGAGTGAAGCGCAACACGATAACTACGTATATTCCACGGTCCAGATTCCAGAACACACATCAGATATGCAAAATGTTGATATGCATCTTTTACAAATGCAAAACAGCAGGACATTTGTGTGCTAATCTATTTTTTTTTGTTTTTGTATATAATACGTCATGCTCTTATTTCCATGACACATATCCTGGTGTAATTGCAGCTGCTTAAAATATATCTGCCGCCGGTAGCAAATGTCACTATTCTGCATCACCTTCAGAGGTGTAAAATGCTTGGAAGCCTGTGAATCGGCCCTCGTTAGAGTAGTCGCTCCTAAAAACCACTGACATGCTGTTCCGGGCTGACAGGATGACCGTGTTCCTTGGGGTGCTTTCATGGTTCTTTTCTTCCTCACCGCAGAACCGCAATGTTTCATTCCCGTCTGCCAGAACCTGATTTGATAAGGTTAGAGGCTTTTTAGTGAGCAAGCCACAGATTCCAGTGCAGACAATCAGAGTTTCTCTGGCGCACCTGGAGGTAGTCGTATTCACACTGGTTTGAGGGTTCCATGCTGAAGTGACTGAAGTAGAGTTTGACCCTGTGGCCATCTGGGACACTGATATTCCACACAGCGCGCTGGTTGTCTAGGTATGGCTGGGGGAAGTTAGGTGAGGCGAAGCTGCCATATAACCCTGACATTTCTATGCCCAGCGAGACATGGAGGAGGGAAAGCAGGACAAATACACACAACCTACAGGGCAAAATTAGGAGTGATGGCAGCAGTTTCAAGCATTATTTTGGACATACAAATGTTAACGGACACTCACCTGTCCATGTTGCTTAACGGTCCTGCATGCATTGGAATGCTGCAGCCTCAGTGATCCCAGGGTTAATGAACCCAGCTGGCCAGCTAGTGACATTTAGGTAAATAAAGTGAGACAGGCACATGATCAGTTTGTCTTCATTGCCCACCTCTTGCTGTGACATAAATCTATCAGACTGCTAAAATGCCAGAATAATTTATATTCATTCTTATTGTGTTGGGAAAAAATGCTTCATTATGTTTTATGATCTGTGCTCAGATTTACAAGGGGGAATGAAAGTATAGATCCTAACGAACTGCTAACTGCTATGTTCATCAAACTGATTTCATACAGCAGACACAGGAAGGAGGGCTGATGGGCACATCACAGTTGTCCAAATCATCACGATATATAGAAATATTTTCTATATTTGTTACTCATCTGGCTGGTAAACATTTTGAATAACATCTTGAAAAGAATAGAAAGAGTACAGAATCAAAATATTGGCTCTTTTTGAAAATGAAGGACTAATAATGTTGGAGCAGCAAATCGGTAAATAAAATGTCATCCTGCTCGTGTGTTTTGTCTCCACCTCAACAAAAAAGGGTCAGGCAGGAGAGCAGGATGTCTGATAATCATTCAGTCCATGACTCCTCTTGCCCACAAGTCAAACAGTCCTTGCCCGAATCGCTTCAGCCCAGATTGCATGGCAAATGTGCTGCCATCGTTGTGTAACTAAATGGCAAAGCCTTTCATAAGGTAGGAAAGTGCTTTATATAAGTGCAGTCCGTTTACCAGTAATTGCTGTATCAGGGACGAAAACAGTTTGTGTTATGTCAGCAACAATGAAATGAATGAAACCAGACTCCAAAACACGCTTGAATTTCTTTTCTTTTTTTTTTGAGTTTACATACCTGCACTGTGGCAGCTCTTTTACATCATATATCATTGTAACGGCTGTTCTAATGAGGGGTTTGCAGCATATTCATGCTTTTTGCATTGCTGAAACACGGATTTAGAAGTGATGCCGCTTTTCACCCACCATCAGTTGTACAACAAAGTAAGCTTATAATAACCAGCTCCAGCTTTTCCTTAACCTTAAACCACTAATGTCTGGTATTTGAAGTAAATTACAATAATTATCCATGGAAACATCAATGTTAATTTCCATTTCTGAATCGCCTGTCTGGTGGTCCACTTCTTAAATGGTGCCCTAGCTTTTTACTTCGTGCCGTATTGTGAGATAATGGCATGTTACGCAGAAGTGGAGGGTACAGAAGGCACATACTCTCTCACTGTTGAATTTTTTTTTTGCCTTAGTTCAAGTAGTAAATAAAA
Organism: Brachionichthys hirsutus; assembly: GCF_040956055.1. Lineage (NCBI taxonomy): Eukaryota > Metazoa > Chordata > Actinopteri > Lophiiformes > Brachionichthyidae > Brachionichthys > Brachionichthys hirsutus. Next base: position 6,852,986 of record NC_090898.1, read on the forward strand.
ATCATCTCAATATGTATACATATTGAAAACCAATCCCTAATGTCTTCCTCAAGCTCAGGTTCTCAACCAGTAACGGGCTGTACATTTCTCCACTCTCCCAATTTGGGGGTCACCACATATTTTCCCTTTCTCTTAGATTGCTCATATAGTAGCATTCCAACAGCTCTGTATCTTCTTCTCTTTCTTTTGGTTTGTCCCGCAAGGGGTTCCCAAAGCAAATCCACCTTCTCCAGTTCACCCTGTCCTTTGCATCGTCCTCCCCAACACCAGCCACTCTCATGTCCTCCCTCACTACATCCATGCATCTTCTCCTGGGTCGACCTCTAGCCCTGTTCCCTGGCAGTTCCATCCTCAGCATCCTTCTACCAATATAGTCCCTGCCTTTCCTCTGGACAAAACCATCAAAGTCTGGTCTCTCTGACCTTATCTCCAAAACGTCTAACCTCTTATGTCTCATTTCCAATCCTATCCAACCTGGTCACTCCCAAGGAGAACCTCAGCATCTTCATCTTCTCCACTTCTAGCTCCGCCTCCTGCCTTTTCCTCAGAGCCACTGTCTCTAAGCTGTCCATCATGGCTGTCTTCACCACCGTATTGTAGACCTTTCCCTTCATCCTCGCTGACTCTCCTATCACAGAGCACACCTGATACTTTCCTCCACCTGTTCCAGCCTGCCTGCACATGATTCTTCACTTCCTTTCCACATTCTCTCCATCACTCTGCACTGTTGACCGGAGGTACCTGAAGCCCTCTACCTTCTTTACATCTATTCCTTGTAACCTCACTGTTCCACCTGGGGAACCTTGTATGTATGTCGTGTTCCAACATACCAATACTGACATTTTAATTACTATAGTTGAAAGCACATGCCTGCATCCAGGGGACAATATTGCTTCTTCCAATGTGACAGTTGAACTGCAAAACAAGTTTGTAATGTGGATGACTTTATTCAGGTTCAGATAAAGTGTGTGGAAGACAAGAGTTGAAAAAGACTCAAAATTCATGGCATTATTTGTGATTATATGTGATTCAATTAATATATGTGATTCAATTAATATTTACTTACATGACATGTTTTAAGAGTTAAAATAAAAATGCAATTACTCACCATGATGCTGGTATGGGACAAGAATGTACTAAAATTAAAAAGTGTTATCTTAAGTTGACCAAGTGTGACTTCAACTTTACTACACGGGAAGGTGAGGCCTTAAACCAAGCATCTCTACATCCCATTCTCAACGGACATACGCTCATTATAAAGGTTTCAGCTTACATATAAATACTAGGGCAAATGTCGTACATGTGCGTCATCAACAAAAGACGTTTGCAGTACAGTGAGCAAAACTCTGTGCAGGTGCCATGGATAATTTGCTCTCACACATGAAGCTCAACATGCACCTGAAGCGTGCAGAGGCACAAGGCGCTGGTTGATTTGATTTCAGCGTGACCAGATCTTGGCCATGTGTGTAAGGCATGAGCAACCCCTACATGATGTTTTTCTTGCTTGCTGCTCCATGCGGTAATAAAGTGCATCCTCATAGAAAGTCATTCAGTCATCAACCACCTGAGCCACTCAAATAATCAACCAAATGCAGTGATTGAGATGCAGGGAGAAAGCTTTGAGCAAGGACAGATGCTGGAACAAATCAAAGAGGGACAAGCAGGGTTTTTTTCTTCTTCTACTATTCCATTCTTTTGCCCATCTCATTGCATTATATATCCGGTCATCTTTGCCTGAACAAATTATACTCCTAGCTATGATGGAACACTTTGTGCATGATTTTACCCTTGCAACAACATCCCCCTGCATCTTCATTACCGTTTTCACCTTTCCCCTGGCTGCAACCACAGTACATCAATTCCCCTGTGCTGCAAACTGTAATTAAGAACTTGAATAAGAGGGGACGTGTCAACTCAGGGGAACAATGTGGCATCCACTGCAATTTGCTCATCAAGCATAGTTTTGAGGAAAGATTTCACAGAACCCTGCCTGCCACAAATAATCAATGGTTTAAAGTCCAAGATACGTTTTTACATTTAGCTGGGTTTTTCCTTTTTAAAACTGGGAGATTTTGCCATTTCACAAAATGATTTGGATTAAGATTGCTAAGAAAAGGGGGTCTTCACTCGGTTCTGTTGATCCTGGGAACAGATGATTTGTCAGACCAAATGAACCAACCCCAGGATGTGATTTTTAAATGCATTTCAAAAGGTAAAGTATTAAAAATATCTGATTGAGAATCTGTCTAATTATTGAGCTGTATACAGTTTTGGTAAAGTGTGCATACCAACAGAAGAATATTTTTGGATTATAGATCAAGAACTTGTGTTTGAATCTTATTTCGTGTACTTCAGATACTGAGATAATGTCCAATAAAGTGCAACGGCAGTAAGTGCATTTCCTGTCTTTAGTTGGTTATTTTATTAATGCACTTGAAGTGCAGTTTAATAAAATGACTAATACTTGGATTTTTTTTTAATGTTATTTCTTTGTGAGCATTTTGTAACATTAATAAATAAACTCATCAGAAGCAATAAACTGCTGAATAAACTTCTGTTTAGTTAAGCTTGAGTCTCACATGGAATGATGACGCACTGATGATGCGGGACTACAATCACAATCATCTGTATAATCAACAAGATACCTCTCAGACTGCGCACCTTATGTTTGATCTATTTGGACCAAAAACTCAGGAAAGTCAAATATTTTTTGCTTGGCCCTTAAACAAATGAATCAAAGTATAAATACCATCTTCCTCATGGTGAGAAACTGGTTCATGCATGCATGCAGCTTTCATTGTAGAGACATCCACATTCCATTCACAGCACAAAGAACAGGTTTCATATGTCATTGCTCCTGGTCGTTCACTTGGCATTTTCTTTCTTTATTATTGAAGCTCAATGCAAGAGGAACAGAATTGATTGAATGCCATATATATGTGACCATTTTTGAGAAACCAGCAGGTTCATTTTAATGATTGCAATAAAATCTCAATCACTTTTGCTCATTCTGCACGAAAGAGAAATCATTTTCTTGCCTACAACAAAAAATAGTAATAGTAATTTCTTGCTGAAGGCTCACTTGAATTTCCTTGCTTCATTGAACACTGTTGAAGGTGGTTTCAGAAAATAAATTACATCTCAATGTAAGTCAAGTAAAAATGGGACTTCTCAAAACTATAAATATGCAAATGAATGAATAAGAATAAATGATGCACACTTTGTGCTTCAGATAGAATCAATGTTTTAAGAAAACAGCGCAACAGAATAATCAGACAAACTTATGCGACAAAAAGACTATGAAGTGTTTATATTAATAAGATATACAAATATATCTTAATGAAGGCAGTAGGAGGTTGTTAGATGTTGAGGAAATTTACATGGGTGGTTAAATTCACAATTCCATATTAAACAAATTACGGTAGATTACTTTTTGTTTTTCGTTATGTTCCGATGAGTGCCTTAAGCCGTGGGCCTTCACACAATTTTATTATGTTTGCATAATGATAATAAAGTATCTTGAATCTTTTTATCATATCAGCTGAATTGTTCAAGGTATTCCTTAGTATAATTGATTAACTTTGATTTGCACAGAGTAAATGCACTTAACTTTGTTGGACTTCGTGTCTGTGGTGTGATATCATAAATCTATTGAAGAAGTGATGTCAAAAGACTCAGCTTCAAAAAGGCTCAATTATCTCAAAAAGCTCACAGAGATGTGTCTTTTTTTCATGTAAGGATCATTGCTAGGTCTGCATGTCATCAGTGGGTAACAAAGCCTTTGAGAATTCCCAGCAAAGTGTCCAGAACACTAAATCCAGCAAATAATGTATTGCTCACCCTGCTTCCCCTTCATCCCCTGAGGCTAATCATCAAGAATGGCTCCTGATGAATTGATGTTGAGCCTCTTGTGCGAGATTTCATCCCTGACGTCAGGCCCATTACTCTTCCAATTTGTTGTGGCATGGGTCTTTCTCCACGGATAACAAATACGGTCATTTCCTTGCTAATTCAAGCAGGCTGCGGCTTTAGCAATTCAGTGGACTGCCATGAGGCCGTGAAGCATTCAGTGACGCTTCTGCATTCAAGCAATGATGAGAAATGGTACACAGATGCTGTTCTCACCTCTGAATTCTTTACTTTATCAAGGTGCCCCAACACAATCATGCATTTTACTTTATTACATTCTTCTAGAAAATCTCTGAAAATCAATCTGTGAAGAAATATTCTGCAATAAAGAAAATCTGCTATCTGTGGCTCTTTCTTTACTTACCAACCTATGTGCACTCTGTTCCCTCAGGGGTACTTTGTCAATCAGATGTCAATCAGCAGAAACAAGTGGTTGAAGAACAAAAGTTTGTTTATTACACAAATTGAAATCTTAGAGTCTTCTGCAAAATTGCAATTGAAGGGTATCTGTTTAGTGCAGCAGAATTCCACACTCTGGAGGTGGTGGCTGATGAACCCGGATAAGATAACAGATGATGAACTTGTATGCTGACAGTGCAGGTAAAATTATCCCGCTTAAGAAGGCTTAAGTCTTACACCACACAAAGGGCCAAGGCCGACCTTGGCTGCCTCGGTCTGCTGGCCATTGAGAAGGTGCTAGTTGGTATGAAAAATGCTAAGAGAGCAAGTAAAACATGTTGAACTCACATGTCAGTCTGTGTAACTCCATGTGTTTAAGATGAGTGGCTTTAGCGAGACTCATTTTCCATTTTATTTTTTTAATCTAGTTTGCTCTTGGTCTCTCATTCTTACTCCATCTTTAAAACCACCTGCTCACTCAATGTGACTTTAAAATGTCAGAAAATGCCTTAAGGAAAAAACAACAACAACAACACCTTGTTTAACACTTTGTTAGATCTGCCAGTGATGAGCAGATATTGACTCATCGTGAACACACCCGTATCACTGATGTGACATTACATAACAGCACTGAAAGGCCATGACTCTGTATCTCCAGTATTAATGGGGAATCTGCTTCTTGTATAATTGATTAAACATTTTCAGGTCTGTTACATCTGAAAAAAACGATGGTCAGCGTGAACATTAAACATGGATTTCCAATATGAGTGATGGTGTGGCTCTCTCATTGACAGCAGCAAGGACTTTACGAGGCATTCGTAAATTAAAATCGCAACTGTCAATGGTAATGTTGTGAGAATATTTAGAATCTCTGTGGCTTACAGCTTTCTTTTTTTTCCCTGGCTACACTGTTTGACATAATTGGACTTTGCATTGCTAGAGCAACCGCAATCAGGTGCATTGTCATCCCATAAGGGCTCAATTTTTCAGAAAATAGCCATAAGTATAGCATTACATAATGGGAAAAAATTGCATTACTTGAGAGCCTCTTCTGGGGCAACAGATCTATTATAGGTGCAAAGGCTGAGCTACACAACAGCAATTTTGGTGGTGAATAGTCATTGCCCTTTTGATTAGATGCCTGTATTGTCCACATCATAAGACACACTGAAGGGCTTAAACGAGACAATCAATATCTCGTGATGCCTTCTTCCCTCTTTTCAGTCATTTCCTCTTGATGACACTACTTTATAATGACTTGCTACGCGTAGGTCCTGGTCATTAGTCTGAGACTTAGTGTAACTCAACTACTGTGGCATCAATTATCTCTACTTTGTACTTTATAATGGATTTTACTGTGGTAGAAGTGACCATTACTGAACAACAGCCAGTGATAGAAAGGTGTAAACAGAAGAGTTATTTTGAACATGTTTGCTTGCATGTCTGTTTATATAATCTTCTTCCCTGATGTTTAAATGACATTCAGTGGTTTATAGATTTAGAAAACATCACTAAATACATTAATATTGTTTTTTTAAAATGTTAGTAATGATCCTGAGGAGAGATAAGAAATAAATATATTATAACATATTAAGTCAGTTCATAATTCAACATGTTTTAAGTTTAAATGTTCTCCTCAGAGTACACACGTCACATATCCATCATTATGCATAGCTTTTTCATACAAGGTACAATTTATTATTATTATTTGGCTATTATTATTATTATCATCATTAGTATTTGACTGTCAGTCTGCCTGTCTATCTAGACCACATGTGTCAAACTCAAGGCCCGGGGGCCAAATATGGCCCTCCAAGTCATTTTTTGTGGCCCGCGAGAGCTGTGCGCAGACATTTGTTTTTGTAAAATGCTGCATCTGTCACATGTTCTTAACAGCCCACATTTGTTGGTTGTACTGCAGTTCTGCCCCTCTCAACGGTGACAAGAGTTTTGAACAAATCTAATGCCATAACTTGTGTTGGATGATATTTTTCTTTATTTATTATTTAATATTATTTACTTGAATAAGTTTTTATTGATCAATGGAGTAGTGCGGTTTTCTTAAGCTGATCAATTGAAATGATTTATGTTATAATAACAGCAATAATCTATCCATATATTTTTACAATTATACAATTAAATATGCAATGTTTGTAACTTAAGTAGTGAACTGATCAAATGGAAAAAATCAGCAACATGGCAATAACAATAGCAACATGCTGCAGTCAGGAAATTAATCATCTGCTGGCGGTGACTATTGAAAGTTATTTGAACTTTTTTGTGTTTCCAGCATGTGCTGAAATGATTATCCCGGCTACATATGGCACTCAGAATCAGCACTGGAAAGCTCCATAGGTAGTCAGCAATATATGGCGCTGTCCAGTTGTGATCCTGAAGGTGAACTTCAGTACTGGACAGCTCCATATGTCTGCACTAATTAGCTAACACTTTAAAACTACTTTTTTTGTAGTTGTCTTTTTTCATACTAAAAACAGGAAAACAGGATTTAGAGATCATTATTAATTACAACCCTGTGTTCTGTCTTCACTCTACAAACCCGGCCAGCCTCCCAGAGTGGTGGCATCCAGAGATCGCCATAGTGACAGCCTCCCTTCCTGCTGCATGTGACAGGTCATATTTGGAGCCATGATTTTAGCACTGAAGAGAACGGCGTACCCTATGATGATCAGCTTTTAGCACCGGGACTGAACGACTGAATAAGCCATTAGGCTGTGCTGGAGAAAACAATCCTTCCATTCCCATTGATGTTCCCAAACAGAAGAACTCTGAGAGAAATACATCAGACACGCTAAAACCTGTGTTGTCGAATGATTTTCTCAGCTGTTGCTGCCATCATTCAGGGGTCAACTGCTTCCTATTCTTGAGACGTTTTATGATGCCTTGGAAAGCTCTGGTAATGAAGCATTTAACGGTAAGTTTACCTATCGACACCTACAAATCGTCTCGTGCTTAAACCGTCATGCAGAGAATAGCCACTGATTACCACCAGGAAGGCATGGATCTCAACGTTTTCAAAGAAGAGATGAAAGGCAATCACTTCTGAAAAGTGCTAATAATCTCGGAGCAACATCTCCAGTATTCAGACTGGGCAAGCACCTTTCCCTTGTTTACTTTCGGCAATTCAGTCCGTGCTTTGAGTACACAGTGCATGCAATTAACGATATGTCAGCAGCGGTGATCTGAATCTGTTGGAAAATTTCATTTCAAAAGCAATTCCCATTTATGTAAATGTGTTTTGTTAAACGTGATATAACTATTTGCCAAAGTTTTTTGCTTCCACAGAAGAGGCTACAGCCTGCTAGCATGGAGTCAACACGTAACCTTGTTGTCCACACCTTTCCTCAGAAGCATTAGCTGTGCACTAGGTGCTAATTTGGCCTGTCTTGACCAATCGAGGCCAGGTCAGGTAACCGCTTGATCTTGCTGCTTCTACCGGTAAATATTCACCAGTCTGGAATGAAAATTAGTTCTGACATGTCAGGGAAACAAGCAATTGTGATGCTTTCAGTGAGGCCGACTGGATTATCAAGCATAATATGCATTTCCAGGTCTTGCTGACATACCAGAGTGAATAAGTTAGCTGTAAAATACAAGAGATCCAGTAACTGTGGTACCTATCATAATTAAGAAATGTCCATGCTACATAGCAAATGTTTGTCCAAATGATCAACAGAAACAGAGCTGCATCTGTGTTCAATTTTATCTTCTGCATAGCTGCAGGACTGCTTATCACCATTACCAAAGAGGCCGTGTTTGGTTTTGTCATAGATGTTTACTTTTTTTGTAAATATATGACACAAAACCTACTGGTCAGAGTTTTATGAACGTCGGTGAGAATTGGGAGATGGCAGGAAGGAACTCATTCAACTTTGAAGTTGCTTTGGATAAAAGATCCAGAAATGATCTTTATGTGGCAAAAAGGAAACTTTTAATTTAATAGTAGATATAGATAAAGGGAATGATCTAGAAATTTGACTCATGTCTTGATGGACTTTAGTTTAGGATTTACTTAAAATAAAAGGGACTGTTTAGCCTTGGTGGAGGATTACACTTTACTGAATTGACAACCTAGTTTTCTGCAACTTACCTCTTTCACTTTACACATAATGATTAGACATATTGGTGCTTTTACCGTCCACCAGTGCTTTTCAAACAGTATTCTCATATTAATTTCATTATATTTATACAGAAGCCCACTATTTTTGGACAGTTATAGCATTGCCAATGATGAACTAGCCATAACTAATTAACAATATATTGCATATTATGACATAACGTCAGCAAAAATCATGCCATGGCTAGTCACATCCCATAATATTCATGAATATGCGCTGCATTTCTCTAAATGTGGTTTGTGTGTCCTTTGAAGTTGTTGTTTACCCCTGCAAGGAGCATGAGGGGGAAAAACTCAATGATTGTTATTTTTAAAAAGCAGAACATATGAAGTCACATTTAAATTTGAATTGCACAGTTAAGGCCCAAGCATTCCTGTATATCCTCTGTCAGATCAAAAGGAAAACCAATAAAATACGTTGCTTGTAGGCATCCGCTTTGATGTTGCTCCTCTGCAAGCTCATTTGAGCCTAGGGGGCATAAAGAGTGAAGTGGGCATGACCTATACTGACATCATATTTTTTGTGTGTGTCGAGAACCTTCATCCCAGAGCTGCTGATTGGCATCCAATGCAGATTTTAGGAGTCTTTGTTTTCGACATTTTTCATTACTCTTTCAAATGATTGCTTCTTTTGTCCTAGCAGAAAACGGCCTGGTTAATTTCTGCAGACTGGAAAGAATGGACAATGCTACATGATGAATTGTAATCAAAAAAACCCACAGGAGCCTTTGTCTACTCAGCATCATTAGAGAAAGCGGAGTTTCCTGTGGTTGCGCAAACCATGTAATTACATTGCGATGAAATGTGTTACTCACCATCAGGCTGTATTTTCAGGGGATCTTTCAGTCAGACTGGATTTTGTCACACAATGAATATAAAAGAAATAAAATACATCTCTGTGGCCTTTAATGCCCACCTGTAATTGAATCAATGCTGTGAACATCTGGTAATTCATGTCTTTGCTGAAGTGAAACAAGTACATCTATGAGCCATTACCTCCTATTCACGCTGTTTAGTAGAATAATGAGATGGTAACCCAGTTGAAGAGTGTATGGAATCCGCCCTGAGCTTTGCCCTTCTTCTGACTATGCAATGTTTGTAACTTAAGTAGTGAACTGATCAAACGGAAAAAATCAACAACATGGCAATAACAATAGCAACACGCTGCAGTCAGGAAATGAATAATCTGCTGGCGGTGACTATTGAAAGTTATTTGAACTTTTTTGTTTTTTCCAGCATGTGCTGAAATGTTGATCCCGGCTACATATGGCGCTCAGGATTAGCACTGGACAGCTCCATAGGTAGTCGGCTACATATGGAGCTGCCCAGTGCTGATCCTGAAGTTGAACTTCAGGATCAGCACTGGGCAGCCCCATATGTAGCCGGCAACATATGGCACTCAGGATCAGCACTGGACAGCTCCATAGGTAGTCGGCTATATATGGAGCTGTCCAGTGCTGATCCTGAAAGTGACGTCTTTTCCATGGCATTGACTCGGGGAATGTTCTTTATCTTGCACACTTCGGTTGGTTTTGTATTGATTATCTTTGTTCCTGCGTGATGATTGCATTTGAATGGAACTTTTCCACATTATTAGATATGTTAATTTATTCCCATCACAAACTTTGGTTCATACTTATGATTTTTCTCATTTACAGTATGGCTCTATCTCTAACAATTTTAAAGTTACAACCTTTTTAAAAAGTGATATCAAAACTGAATATTTTATTGTAATTACTGTGGCGGCTAAATAATTAAATAAAAAAAACAACAAATAGTTATTAACAGCATGTTAAGGAGTAGTTATATTTATTTTAAATTAAATGACATTACATGTAGTTACATTTTTACTGTGTTACGGTTTACATTTGGCCTTTGGAGGTCAAACATAATGCTAATGTTTCACTTGGAGAAAATTTGTTTGACACCCCTGATCTAAGGGTTGAAGTGTTCTTTTTTGCATTATGAGTGTGATATATAAGAACAGCATTCATAAAGTGACAAGAAAGATGATATTTGCAAGCATTTTATTTTGTGATTTAATTATAGAGCTTTAATATGTTAAAACACAGAACAATAAATCAGAAACCGCGAGTGACATGTGCCAGACAGTTGGCATATTTATTTAATAATCAACTGAAAGTCCTCTAAGGATTGTAAGCCATTTACTTTCATTATTCCATAATCCTCTATTTAACATAGTGCTTTTCTAGGATAGTGTTTTTGCTCTGCATGCATGATGAGGCTTTAATTCCAACTTCATAAAATACTATATTCTTATTTGTACCTGAAATCACTAATAGAGACTGTTGGCCAGAGCAAATGGATTAAAACTCGCACATCACACTGTCCATACATGCCGGAGGAGCTGTGAGCACATGTGGTAATTGTAGTGTGATTGATAGAGAACCAGGTAGCCAATCAGGGTCCTGTTTGCGGCATAATTTGAACATTTTTGTAAGGGTGAAAGGTGGAACATTCATCATGTCACCATGACATGCGCAGCCCTATCTGCACATTCATTTTCAAACACTGATTCATATTACTTATTTATATCGTGTACATCGGGTTCCCTCTTTTTGGGATACGAGAGCTGCTGCTGCCGTCCTGCAACAATATTGTGTTATTATGAGGGAGGCTTTTTATTAATTTACTTTCCTGTTTTACTGACATGTTTAATGGCCTGTGATTCGCTGAAGCATCTTCCTCAGCTCGTGAAGAGGAATTCATGAGGACCACTAATAAAACATGTAGCAGTACAATTCCCTCACAATGCAGACGTTTGCCGCCAAGTTAGAGTAAAAATAGTTTTCTATAGGTATTACTTTCTAAAGTTTAAAATCACAACCTTGCATTTTAATTAAATATTTGTCGAGTTTTAATGATATTTAATTTTGGTTTTCTCTCCATTCATTCATTTCATTCATTTTCCAACCGCTTATTCCGCTATCGGGTCACGGGCCAAGCTGGAGCCAATCCCAGCAATCAATGGGCGAGAGGCAGGGGACACCCTGGACAAGCCGCCAGTTTATCGCAGGGCAACACAGAGACAGACAATCAGCCACACACACACTCACACCTACGGACAATTTAGCGTCACCAATCAGCCTAGGCTGCATGTCTTTGGTGGTGGGAGGAAGCCGGAGAACCCGGAGAGAACCCACGCAGACACGGGGAGAACATGCAAACTCCTCACAGAATGGCCACAAGCCGGAGACGAACCTGCGACCATCTCGCTGTGAGGCAACAGTGCTTACCACCGTGCCACCGAGCCGCCGTTTTCTCTCCATTGGAACATTAAATATTTGTGCCTTTATTTTTATTTGTCTACAACTTAGAAAGGCAGGTATATATTATTTACAGCAGAATATGAAAGATACCCATATTTTGAGATATTGTTCACCATCTCAAAAAAGAGAAAACTGATTGTCTTTAAATACAAAATGTGAGGAAAAATATATTTAGATAAATATTTGTGTAATAAAAGCAAATCCAAATAGACTTCGATATTTTTAGTGGAGTAAACATTTTAATCCACAGTTAAAATACAGCCATAATTCATTTCCATGACATGTGATTTTGCATTTATGTCAAAGCAGTTGTAAAACAGGATCATTTAAAGTTTTGAACAGAAGAACCTGTGTTTAGCATCTCAAATATTATATCCATGCTTTATTGTTGACCATAAAAGAAAATTCTACATAAATACATACAATGTATAAATAAATAGAGCAGAAATGATAATCAAACAGATAACACTGTCTCAGTGAAGTCTGTCGATGCTGCATGTCTGACGGGTGTGGATGTTACGTACAGCTGAGGGCTACTACAGTTCATGTGGAGCAGAAGGGGCAAATGGTCCTGTTAACAGGAGGTGAACGTTTTCCAGAAGAAGTTCTTACAGGGGGCTTTGCGATCACGCTGTGGCAGCGATAGCCTGTTATAGACAGCCCTCTCCTCAAGCCGAGACTCCAGCGGCTCCTCTAGATCCATCGAAGCAGCCGCTTCCCCCGGAAGCATGTTGGTGTCCAGAGCCCCATCCAGCAAGCCAGACACCAGCTTCAGGATCAACTCTTTACGCTCTTTGCTCAGGTCCTGTATCAATAAAATAAAATAAAATAAAACATGATGTTACTGAAAAGACCACGTAAATATGAATATTTAACATCCACACTCATCCTATTGTAAAGCTTAAGTCAAAGGTAATATTTTAACATTTTCTCATTTGCTCACAGGGATGAATTAGTAGCCAAAATAAAATTATCCTGAAAATTATTCAAGAGGCAAATAAGAAAACATCAAGAATATTTTTTTTAAATCATGTTTGTAAGTTCAGAAATTATTTTTCTTTTTTTTGTATGTAATAATTTATTTTTCTCCAGTAAGAACATTTCCCAAATGCCTCAATGACAACAGTTAAAATAGAAAATAAATATCATAAAAAAATAAGTAAATGTGAGTGACACAAAATCACCTTCCTCACCCTGTTCACACTGCTGGTGCTCCTGTCCTCCACAGGAAGCATGGCGGCTGCTCTCACAGTGAACAGAAACCCCATGAGAGCCGCTAACACCACCGGGAGCTGCATGCTGCGATGGGAGAGCAGGTGACGACCAGAGCAACAGCCACCGAGTGTGTAAGTGAGTGTGTGTTGGCGAGAGAGAGAGATAGTGTGTGACCTGCTCAGACCAGCAAGAGATCCAGAGGGTCGGAGAAAGTGCAGTATGGTTGATGGCAGCCAGTCACAAGATTTGGAAACCACTGATGTTTCTTCTGCTCTACCTCCGAAGTCCCTCACTCTTTTATACGCCTCCCCCCCCCCCCCCCCCCCCCCCCCGCCTCGTCTGCCACTGACGTGGAGGGTTGTGGGTGTATAATGGAGGGTGTGTAGGGTGTATGTGTGTTTGGGTAGGGAGGTGGTGTATGTGAGCATGAAAAAGGAAAGGTAGATGAAAGGGGTTCAGGAAAGAACAAATGGACCTACTCAACAGTTAACCTCGTTGATAAATTGTGACGCTGCGTTCATGTGATTCACCGGAGGAAACATCTGCAGGAAATGATGACGTCACCAGGTTAAAAAAGACAACGGGTAACTAATGTATTGACAGGATTGAAAGACAGTCTCAAATGAGACCTCTTCTGACATGGTGAAAGAACAATTCCACAACTCATCAAAAGGTGTGATCTCATCGGACGATTGCCAACTGTTCCTATCAGTATAGACCCTACAGTGGCAATCAAAAACCTGCCATCATCCGATTCCCGTCATGGTGCTTTTATGTGTCTGTGCCACCAACAGATTAAAATCTGACTGCGTGACACTCGCCATGAGTCATAGATGTGTCTTTAAGAAGAGCGCACCACCAATGTGCTGGGAGTAAACATATATTAGTTGTTAAAAAAGAGAGACGGTGTAGCAATTTTTCTTTGACAGTTCAGGTCAAGATGAATGGCGGAGCTGATTGATGTGGGTCTACAGCAGAATGGCTATTTGTCAAGCTTTTCCAGTACAATATCAATGTGCTCTTCCCAAAAGTGTAGTGGCAGCATCCTCCTTGCCAGTAATCAACAGTTCAGGGTGGAACATCTGATGGTAGGTTCCTGTGCGCACCTCATCTAAAAAGGAATCACCACAAATACAAGTGTTTAAATAAACAGAGATAAATAGACCCTCACACAAGAAGGAACTATCATCTTCTCATTAAAGTTGGTATTTAATGATTTTACCTATGACAGTGGGCTCCAGGTCAACAAAAACAGCCCTGGGGACGTGCTTTATCTCTCCTTTATCTCGTCCTCTTTCCCGTTATACCAACAAAACATCACACTGTTGTGCACGTGAAAACATTTAGCACTTGACTTAAGAAGAGGTTTCAAAATCAATTTGAGTCATCAGTTACTCAGCTTGTCTTTCGACATCTGAGTGCACTCTGGAGTTACCATGATTAGTAAAATTAACAACAGAACTAGAGTAGCCTAATATTCACCCAGTCACTCTGTAGATCAGCTCATCCTCTATCACTCACAGATTTGTAAAGTAATTACATTTCCAAATGTGCATTAAAATAGGCTTACATGAATGACATGAGATGTTGAGTGGCTCAAGAGGATGTGGCTATTTTGGATACTGTAAGGGATTTTCTAACCCCCCTTCCAGTTCTTTTGTTCTCCATCGGGTCAGGGACACCCCAGCCGCGTCGCCAGCGCTTTGTGAGGCCGTATATAGACAAAGCTACTCAAACGCACAATCAAATCTAAGCTGGATGTTTTCCGACGGGAGAGGAAACCGGAGAGCCCGGCGAAAGCGCGCATGGACAAAAACAATCAATCCCCCACAGTTGTTGGTCTCCAGCAACAATAACAACATCTGAAAATGTTGCTGAATGTTCTTTTGACCCTTTTCCTGAAGGAACATCCTCCTCCTCCTTACAGACACGTTGCTGTGGACAGTCTATTCTGCGTGACTTCATGTCCGGTCTCCAGATGATATCTCGTAGTCTTTGTTGATGATCGATCTCATCGTCGACTGAAGGAATCCTTTTCAGCTGAAACACAAACTTCAGGAATCTGGTCTCTGCGTGGTGATGTGAAGGCCTCTCGTTGAACCGCAGGAACGAGACCATGTTGTGCAAACATATGGTTTCTCTCTTCTGGTATTTCTGCTGTTCTGCAGTTCCGAAAACACATAAGTGCACGGAATGCACTGTGAACACCTTCATTTTGTAGAGTTCGGCAATGAAACGAACAACGACCAGTGAGCGGCGGCGGATCTTATTTCTCTTCTCCTCCAGCTCTAACTGAAGGCGATCACACACTGTTCATTTTTGGCAAATAACCCTTTGTGTTTCTTCTCAAAACATTTGATTTTGATCTTTTGAATTTCTTTTCAGCATCGTCGCAGCAGAGGAGTGTGGAAATTGACAAAATGGACATCTCCTTCAAGACCGGTGTTGGTGTGACTCAATTCTAAGTGATCATCGAACTTGACGATGACGTCCAAAATTAATGAAGGCACTCAACAACACTGTTCTGAATAATCAAATGCTGCAAAGGGAGTTTCACTCAAATTGAAGAACAGCCCAAATTAAACCACTATATTCTCTGAATAGGCATTTAGATATTTTGACGAGTATAAATGGAAAGCATTCCTTTGCGCCGTGTTAAAGGGTACCACCTAGTGACTGAACAGTCAAACTGCACGTTGCTCATTATTGAGTTTTGTTTTGTTTTTGTTTTTATTCTAATGGAGAAGTGTGAGTCTAAATTAAACCATCAAAGAACACAGGTCTCAAATGTACATTTTGTTATCAATTTATTACAGTTCTTATAGAATTAATTGCTCATATATGACACAATGTTTTACAGTGTAATAATGCCTCAGCATGCAGCCTTACAGGTTTTCCACCTGTATGCCCTATACTGCAGGTTAGGACTGTATAATGAAGTTACATGTAATGAGCATTTCTTGCATTGCAAACCTCCATTTAGCAGTCAAAGACAACAATCAAGTTCAAATGTCAAATTTGATGAAGGACATTATGAGCTCTAAAGTATGGGACAAACTCCACCTGGTGCTCCATGATAGTTATATGACGAGGTTTATTTTTCCAACAACAACCAATGTCAGGCACTATAAGGTTCATAGGTGGGGGAAACATTTGGATCCTGAATACATAATCATGATTGATTGCAATGTTGTCTTTTCCTATGAGCACAAACTAATAAACTTTAAAAGATTAAAGCACAATACATGACATATATGGCACTCTATATATGTAACGTATGGTAAAGACTACAATACATTACTCATATATGGTATGTAATCTATTACATATTGTTTTTATACAGCAAATGTATTAAATGGTACAAATACAGAATGAGGTCAGGTTTAATGACAAATCTCTTCTCAAACTAAAAAATGAAACCATTCTTAACAAAATGCTGATAAATCAGTTATGGAATAGGAATCAAACACCAACTAAAAACAGAAAAAATAAATACACGTTGAAAGCACGTAAGACTGGAAGAACTAAACAAACACTTTCCCTATATAACTCATTTCCCAAAAAGTCTTTAAAAGGCTACATCCGACACTGGACTGTGCAGACAAGGCGAAGAAGCCATACAAGAAGGATAATTATCTGTGGATGAAAGGCCAGGCTGAGGATGGACATGGTTGTCAGGCGGAGCTGGTCATGCATTCATCAAGTTCCTGGCAATGGATAAGAGCGAGTGAACAGCAGGAAATAAACATGTGGTTAGTTTTACTTTAAATATTTAACTGTAAATATGCAAACAGCATTTACCTTTCTTGCAAACTCAGGAAGGATGAAAGACGCTCTGTGAATTTCAGGGTTGTAGTATTTAAGATCCATATTTTCGATCTCTTCTTTTGACAGAGTTTTCCTTGGTTCCTTGAAATTTGTCTCCTGATTTTAGGAAATAAAGAGCACTTCACTGACACGATGGAAAAAAATCAATCAACAACAACAAAAAGCAGTGGATGAGTTATTTACAGAATGGTTTTCCAATTAGCAGGTCGCCTTCACAGGTAATGTGAGGAGAAGCAGGAGTATAGCAGATGAGAAACAGAGAATGCCTGAAGCACTTACAGGATTTTTACTGCACAGCATGTATCCGTTTTGGCCACCTGGATAAGATGGGATGGAGCTGTAGGCATATTCTACTACTGGGAATAGGGTCTTGCAGTAGGTTTGCATCTCCTTTATCATCTCCAAATGGAGCCATGCACTGTCGACTGTGAAATTGACACAAGTGTAGAGAAAAGGGCACGTTCATTTCCTGTTTGTCCAATCCCATTTACTACTCCTCCATCTTGAAGTGATTGGGAAAGAATAGACGTTATACAGGAGTCCCTAATTTTCCGCGGGGTTACGTTCTAAAAATAACCTGCAATTAGTGAAATCCGCAATGTGGTCATCTTTATTTTTTTTACAATTATTATACATGTACATATATGTTTTAAGGCTGTAAAACCCCTCACCACACACTTTATACACGCACGGAGGTCCACGGGATGAATTTTGGGGAAAAAAAACAAAACTTTTTTGTTTTTAAATTAAATGCTTTTCAAGAATTATCCGCTAGGGGGCGCACTGTGTTGGTCAGAGGAGAAGACACACCGCATCACTGAGACAGAGCAAACAGCATATGGTAGCTGACTTTGAGGGAGACGCAACTGGCAAGTGGCGATCCTGCTTATTTCCCCTGTCTGAGAGACGTGCGTGTGATGAGACCTAATGCGGACGTGGAACAGTACAAAGACAAGACTGCAGGATTGCTGTGCGAGTTTGAGAGACGTTTTCAGGTATTTGTGTTTTTGTGTTGTATGTTTTTACTATTGGGTCTAGAGCCTGTAATAAAGTTTATATATATTTGGTGAACTTGAGACAGAGCTTTCTGTTTTTGCTCACCTTTCACAATTAAAGCTTCTGGTGTGTCAACATCCAGCTAGAAATAATTCAATATTCATCATCATTCAATAATGCAATGTGAAGCAGATTTGAAGGGCAAATTTGCCTCCATAGGTCTGGACACATTTTATCAGTATCTATTGTCAGGGTACCCCAAATTAACAGCCCTGGTTGCAAAGAATTGTGCATGTTTGGGACAACCTACCTTTTTGAACACATTTGGTCAGTAATGAACTTCAATAAAACTAAAATATGTTCAAGGCTCACACACAAGCACTTAAATGACATTCTGAGAGTGACAGCTAGTCAGGACATGAAAACGCCTTCAAAATGCTGCCTTTGACACTGTCTTCACTGAAAGAATACAAATCGGTGAAAATGAATCCTTACTGTTGTTAGGATAATTATTTAATTTTCATTGTCACATAGTAGAGTCTTTTAAAGATGGTGGACCCATGCGGGTCTGGAGGAATTCCTTTCTCTGGGCTATCGTGGGGAAGTAGGGGAATATGCAAATACCTGAGAACCGCCTACTTTATGGTGTTAATAAATTGACCTGAGAGGGATAGGTTCGCTAGAGGTCTTCGTGTGTCGCTGCTGGACAGATGTGGCATCTCCCAATCGATTGGTAAAGTATCAAAGTTTGTCTGCATAATTCATTTTGTGTGCTTTTAATGATTTTTACATATGATGCCAGGGAAATTACCCTGTCAACTGTGGTGATGCAATTTAATGTTAGTCAACAGCTTTAGTACCAAAGAGCATGGTGAGCATGGCTGTATGCGGCCCGCGATGTGAAATGAGTTTGACACCCCTGCCTTAAGTAATAACCAGATTGACAAAATTGACACACCCAAAATTAGCCTTTCTCCAACTTTGACACAAAACTGTCAAATAAGTCACCTTGGGAACAAAGAATCCCCCCATTTCTTAATGCCTCCTTGATGTGTTGATAGTAAGACTCCTTGAACAAACTCTCAGCAGGACCTGAAACTTAACAAAAGAAGAAAAAAGGTAATGAGCTCAGTCAAGTCAAGAACAACACCCTCAACACACCAAACACAAAGAAAAGTGGCACTTACCAACAGGATCGGTCGAATCAGTTATAATGATGTCAAATGCATCCTGGTTCTGCTTCATGAATTCAAATCCATCTCCAATCTTAAGGGTGAGCTTGGTACTCTGAAACCCTTTGGCCATCTCCGGGAGGTACTTCTTGGACACATTAATCACTTCCTGCACAGCAAAGGCCATAAAAATGGAATGAACAAGCTCTGCTGTGTCCAGTATTACCAAACCAATGACAATCATTACAGCTTTCAAGAGAGCAGATCAAACAGCCTTTCTGCTGCCCCCACCTCATCTATCTCACACTGAGTCACAGATTCCACCATCGGACACTTCACCACCTCCCTGAGCACACCACCATCTCCGCCGCCAATAATCAGCACCTATCGATAAACAATGGAGACATGGAAGCAATCAGCAAAGACACGGATTGAAGAATCTGCAAACAACTCAACGTAACCCAGTGGTTCTCAAATGGTGGGGCGCCACCATTTGAGAATTACACCAAAGTGTAATTGCACATCCACTCCAGTAGTTGGCAGTGGCGCCCTGATTGTCAGAGTGCGCGCAGGGATTATTAGCAGAAGAAGAGCGGTTGTAAACAAGCCGGTGGGAGAAGAAGAAAGACATGACTTCCTTATTTTCGGTTGCAGACTAAAAAAAATGGTAATAAAGTTATTATTTGTTGTAAGTTAATCTATATTTCTTTCTTTTTCATATTTCTTTGTATGTTAATAAGGATACAATAGTGTTTTTTTTTTTCTGACAATCAGGGCGCCACTGCCAACTACTGGAGTGGATGTGCAATTACACTTTATCAATCAATCAATCAAAATCTTTATTACAGACACAATGGTCCAATTAAAAAGCACACATAACATTTACAACATTTACAACGTTTACACAGTAAACACAGTAATCCTATAATAACATCAGGTACCAATGACACCAAATACCTGAGTTAAACTTCACAGCACTTAGGCTTGGCTGAGTCAGTGTTCTGATGATGTCATTCCCTTAGTCATGCAGCCGACATATAAACCTGTATGACAGGTGCCTCAGCTGAGCATTAAGGGTGTTAACCCCGATACCACAGAACATTTCACTGGCGCTGGACCAGCTTGGCTTCCTGAGAAGTATCCGCATGCAGTCATTGTATGCCACCCTCAACTTCTGCTTGCTGGCCTGTTTGTACTTGATCCACAAGGGGGCAGTATAGAGTGGCGTACAAAAGGCCCTGAAGAGGGTGACTTTGACCGCTTCAGAGCAAAAGGGGGGGGGGGGTGGCGCGAAATGTTTTTTTCTTCCTAGGGGGGGCGCGACAGAAAATAATTGAGAAGCACTGACGTAACCTTACTTTCTTGGGCGAAGGGTGGCTTAGGAGGGGAAGGTAGGCGATCATCTCTTGGTAGGCAAACTCGTCTCGTTCGGTGCACTGGATCACCCCATCCAGCACAAGGACGGTCCCGTATGTTTTACTGGAATACCACATTTATAGACAAACATGAATTACATTGAACATCCTCGGGACATAAAACCAGCAAAAGGCAGCCTTATTTACATAACATAATTCGCCTTGGTTAGCCAATTCTTTGCGAAACTTTGCTAGTTTGTGAGGAAAATTCTATCACAAATGGAACAAACTCACGCAGGGAAAGACCCCCGTGTTAATTTCTGCTCAAAGGTTAGCAACACTAGCCACGCTTGCGCATCTGAAAGCACCGCGTCTTACCTCCTGAAGACAGTTATCTCTTGATATTCAGATTTCTTGTTACAGAGGATTTCTTCCACCTCGAGACTCAGTGCTTGTCCGGGCCATAACTGGCATGTTTCCGTAAACCATCCATCTTTGATGAAGTCCATATCAACTGGCTGCGACCAAATGCAAACGCCAACGTGTTTATGAACGCGACGACGTGAGATGCGACAGACGTAACTCTTGAGCGATATCCGCGTATCGAATCGCACCTAAACCTGAGTCGGAATAATATAGAGAACAGCAGGGAGGCGGGATTTAGGACGCAGCACACTGTCATCATAGGCACTTAGTCATATCATCCGATGGGATGGCAGAACGTCTCGGCTTTTCGATGGTTTGTTTGACTGCCCAGTAGAAGCACCGCCCCTGAATAGATATCAATGTAAGTGACGACATGCAGCGTGGACGAAGCAGGTGGTGCGCGTGAAAATAACTCACGCCCTGTTATTGCGCCAGTGCTGGCTCATGAAAGTGACTGTGGGGAGGAGGAAGAGCGGGTTGCAACTGGTAATTTACTTTAAGTAAATTCTTCTCTGGAGTGAGGAATATTTCCATTGGTCCATATAAAAAATAAAAAATAAGAAATTGATGCTAAATCCCACGGAGCACCAGAATTCTGCAACTACTAGAGTGACCATAGCAGTCATTTTGACTGCTCGGACATTATAATTTGGATTATTGGTATCATGATCTAAGGAAAAATAGGTGGCATAGGTAAAAAAAAAC
This sequence comes from Brachionichthys hirsutus, assembly GCF_040956055.1. Taxonomy (NCBI): domain Eukaryota; kingdom Metazoa; phylum Chordata; class Actinopteri; order Lophiiformes; family Brachionichthyidae; genus Brachionichthys; species Brachionichthys hirsutus. The sequence goes on from NC_090898.1 coordinate 6,874,416, forward strand.
AAAAAAAACATCAGGCCACTAAATGAAAACTATGATTGAGTGTTTTATTTATTTCATTGACACAACATAACGTCTCTGCGATGAAGCATGCCAACTCCAACTGCAACAATTATCTCTGTGAAAAACTAAACAAATATATCCTACTTTCAAAACAGGTTGGTGTCGTCATTTGACCTTTTTACTCACGGTGAGCACAAGTAACCTGCACCTCCCATGTGCAGCTCTCACGTACCACCTTCTGACATTTGACACAAGTGTCCTTTTTTCTTACAAAACAAATATATCCTGCTTTCAAAACAGGTTGGTGTCATCATTATACCTTATGACAATAATTCCAACGATAATTATTAACGCTTATGAACATTCTAAAATGCTGTGAGAGCAGCCAACCAGCTGAAGACACTCTGCTGTTGCGATGCCAATTTGCTTTGCTTATGGCTCACAATCACTCACGGTGAACACAGGTAACCTGTCAAACATCATAATGGTGTGCCATTTTTCATTAGAGCTGTTACTAGGAACGAACGGCCTGTTTGTTACATTTCCCCCTCCCTCTCCAAGGCAAAGCCCACATCCTCCGAGCTTCTGGAGAGACAGTCCGCCACTACATTCGACTTGCTCGGTCGGTACCGGACATCAAAGTCATATGGCCGCAAGGACAGATACCATCCCGTGACGTGGTTGTGGGCATCCTTCATCCTATGCAGCCACTGCAGAGCACGGTGGTCAATTCCAACACAAAGTGCAGTCCAAGCAGATAGTACCTGAGAACACAGGTCTCAAATGTACATTTTGTTATCAATGTATTAGTTCTTATAGAATTAATTGCTCAGGTATGACAATCTCTTTACAGAGACTGAAAGGGACTTTACAACAATAGAAAGGGTGATATGTGTTACAGTGTAATAATGCCTCGGCATGCAGCCTTACAGGTTTTCCACCTGTGTGCCCTATACTGCAGGTTAGGACTGTATAATGAAGTTACATGTAATGAGCATTTCTTGCATTGCAAACCTCCATTTAGCAGTCAAAGACAACAATCAAGTTCAAATGTCAAATTTGTTGAAGGTCATTATGAGCTCTAAAGTATGGGACAAACTCCACCTGGTGCTCCATGATAGTTATATGACGAGGTTTATTTTTCCAACAACAACCAATGTCAGGCACTATAAGGTTCATAGGTGGGGGAAACATCTGGATCCTGAATACATAATCATGATTGATTGCAATGTTGTCTTTTCCTATGAGCACAAACTAATAAACTTTAAAAGATTAAAGCACAATATATCACATTTCTCTATATATGTAATGCATGGAATACACTACAATACTACTAATACATTACTCATATATGGTATGTAATCGATTACATATTGTTTCGATACAGCAAATGTATTAAATGGTACAAATACAGAATGAGGTCAGGTTTAATGACAAATCTCTTCTCAAACTAAAAAATGAAACCATTCTTAACAAAATGCTGATAAATCAGTTATGGAATAGGAATCAAACAGCAACTAAAAACAGAAAAAATAAATACACATTGAAAGCAGTGACGTGCGGTGAGGTTCGTGTCTGGTGAGGCAGTCAGATTTACAAATAAATGAACATACAGCTTATTCATCATTTGATTGGCAACATTTAACATGTTTTGTTTAAAAATTCGTACCAGCATTTGTTACATTTTGTCACAAACCTGGCTCATCAGTTTATGACAAAAAGGGGAGACCACACATAATTATGCATATCTACAAAATATTTAATGCAATTATATGACATGAAATTATTCAACTCTGCGTATCAGTGTGCGTGCAGCGTTGAATGTGCGTGGATGCGTGCGTTGATCAGTTAAAGTTTAACTGATGTTTAACTGTTAAACACATGTTCTGAGACGGGTCTGCGTGTGGGTGAGGGGGCGTGTCCCTGTCCAGCTGGGGCTGCGGAGAGAGAGAGAGAGAGAGAGAGAGAGAGAACGGAACCGGAACCGAACGGCAGTGTTATGCCAGCGATGGAGGAAAAGCTGGCCTTCATTTGACAGCTTATGTTCTCCAGAACGTTACAGAACACTCGTTCCCATCTAATGGACTCTCTGTCAGGCCCAGTCCGCCACGGTTCTGCTCGAATCGGTCCCAGAAACGGCCAGACGCCGGTCTCACGGGCTCGAAGCAGCAACAGTGCAATATAATATTGTAGCGAGCTCAAGGAGAAGAACCACGCCGGAAACGAGCCTGTGTCAACAAGTGCCTTTATTGCGACACAGGACAACTTAACTGCAAAATGGATGCCACGCTGGGGTCTTTCAACGCAACACCCCTCTCACTCCTGGTGCCAACAGCCCACCCAGTCACTCCCATCATGCATTGCGCCTCACGTGATCTCGCGCGATCGCTACATAGCCCCCACCTGAGGGGTCAGACGCCCTCGGCGACCCCATCACCCAACACAAAGTCTCTTAAATACCCCGGCTGGCAACGGCGGCGAACAGGCCGTCTAGGATTGGCAGGAGCCGTGCCAGGCGGAGAGTCACAGGGGCCGGCGCACGGACTACCGCCACCACTCGCCTCACCAGCATCCGGGGCGAGGGGTCGGTACGGTGAGAGTCTGTCCTGGTGCAGCACCACCATGCGTCTCTTGCCGGACATCCGCACCCGATACATCACCTCAGACAAGCGGTCTATGATGTCACAGGGGCCTTGCCAGTGGCTGCGAAGCTTCGGAGAAATCCCCTTTTTGCGGACAGGGCAGTAGACCCACACCTTGTCCCCTGGCATGAAGGCCCGTCCTCTGCAACGGACGTCGTAGCCCCTCTTCTGCCGAACGCCAGAGTTCGCCTGGGCCTGGCGGGTGTAGTCGTGTACTACCAGCAGGCGCTCTCTCAGCCTGCGAAAATAGTCCATCTCCTGCCCCCCAGGGATTTCCGGCTCTGGCGGGGCACCAAACACCAAGTCCACCGGTGTCCGGAGCTCTCTCCCAAACATAAGAGCGGCAGGCGTGCACTGGCTGGACTCCTGAACAGCAGACCGATAGGACCACAGGACCAGCGGCAAGTGACGGTCCCAGTCTTTCTGGTGTTGACTGGTGAGGATGGCAAGCTGGGTGGCCAGGGTGCGGTTAAACCGCTCCACCAGCCCATCACTTTGCGGGTGAAGCGGAGTTGTTCTGGTCTTACTCACCCCCAGCCGTCGGCAGACCTCCTCAAAGACCTGGGACTCGAAGTTCCGTCCCTGGTCACTGTGGAGCTCGTTAGGGACCCCGAAACGGGCGAACATCTCCTCCACCAGTCTTTCTGCGGTCGTAGCCGCGGTCTGGTCTGGGACCGCATACGCCTCTGGCCACTTTGTGAAGTAGTCCAAACGGCATGACACGGAACTGCCACAGCCCCTGGCCGATGGTAAAGGCAGTCTTTGGTCTTGCTTCGGGGGCCAGCTCCACCTGCCAATAGCCACTGCGGAGATCAAGGGAACTGAACCAGCTGGACCCAGCGATGTAGTCGAGGGCGTCATCGATGCGAGGAAGTGGGTAGGAGTCTTTCTTGGTGACTGCATTGAGGCGCCGGTAGTCTACGCAGAACCGCCAGGAGCCGTTCTTCTTCCTCACCAAGACAACCGGGGCAGCCCATGGACTATCTGATGGCTCGATCACACCAGCGGCAAGCATCTCACGGACCATTTCCTCCGCCGTCTGCCGTCTAGAAAAGGCCAGCCGATGAGGTCGTAGGCGAATGGGTTGAACATCACCCGTCTCAATGGTGTGCTGGACCAGGCCAGTCTGCTTACAGTCCTTATCTTTGGCAGCAAAAATGTCTTTGTAGCCATCAAGGAGGTGTTTCAACTGCTGGCGCTGCTGGGGATTTAGGCCATCGCTGCTGCGTAGCCATAGCTGGTATATGGCCTCGGTTGTCTCTGTAGATGGGGCGACAGTTGACTCTGTGGGCAGTTCTGGGGCAGGTTGGGGTTGTGCCAGGTTTCTGGGCCGCCGTTGAACTGAAGCTGATTGGTGGCGCCTCCTCGGTCGGTTCCCACTCTCTCGGCCAGCCTGGAGCTCCATGGGCTCTCCGCCGAGGGTGACAGCCTTCCCTACCACGTCGACCTGGGCTCCCCAGCGGTTCAGCAGGTCCAGGCCGATGATACACTGGTCCTGGATGTTGGCGAGCCAGAACTCATGGATCACCTCCTGGCCTCCGACCCTCACTGTCAGCCGCCTGCTCCCCCCCATGACAACCGTTTCCCCTGTCACTGTCATCAGCTTGGTGTCGGTTGGCGTCCACGCAGTGGAAGGTAAGGCGAGAGTGTCGGTGCCTACCAGGGAGATGGTGGACCCCGTGTCCATCAAGGCTTGGCAGGGCTGTCCATCAAGCCAGCAGTTCAGATACAGTCCTCTGGTATGGCCACAGCGGCCCACCAGCGTGCATCTACCTTGGAGGGGGTATGGAGGTCGGAGTGGCAGTCCCCTCATTGAGCCACTCCGCTGTTGTTTCCCGCCTGTCTGGCCTTTGGAGCAGGAGCAGGACAATCCTGTGCGATGTGACCGACCTCATCACACCGGTAGCAGCGGTCAGTTGAGCGGGGGGCCCGCTGGAAGCGCGGAGGTGTGGCTTCGGGCGCCCCTCCTTCCTCATAGTCAGCCATCCTGACATTTGGCTGTCGAGCAGGACCCCTCTGTGGTGCAGACTGACTGGAGAGCACCGCCTCCGCCCGTTCAGCTTCATACAGTGCCTCGCTGAGGGACTTGGGCACGGCGAGGCGAACATGCTGGCGCAGTCTTTCAGGTGTGAGCCCCCGCAGGAAGGCATTGAGGGCCAGTTCACCTTGAACAGCTGCATCAAAATGTGGATAGCCCTGCTGGGCATACAGCTGCACGTCTGCGGCAAAGGTGCCCAGGTTCTCCCCTTCCTGGCGGTGTCGGCTGGCCAGCTGCTCTCTGCCCTGGTCAGTGAAAAGCCGCTGTCCAAACCGCCTGTGTAGTGCAGTTTTCAAGGTGTGGAGGTCCTGCTGCTCCGCCGGGGCGAGATCAAGGAGCACTTGCACCGCCTTCCCCTCCAACGTTAGGGCCAGGTGAACAGCGGCTTCTTCATCACTCCAGCCACTGTACGATGCTGCTAGTTGGACTTGGGCAAGGAAGGGCATTAGCGGCGTCATCCCATTGTATTTGGGCAGCTTGACTGACGTCTTGGAGTGATGGCGCTCCAGCGCGTCTGTCGCAGCGGCCTGCTCGGCCAGCAGGGGCGGTGGACGCCTTGGTGCGTCTGTTGTAGCGGCCTGCTCGGCCAGCAGGGGGCGCTGACGCCTCGGTGCGTCTGTTGTAGCGGCCTGCTCGGCCAGCAGGGGGCGCTGACGCCTCGGTGCGTCGGTTGCAGCGGCCTGCTCAGCCAGCAGGGGGCGCTGACGCCTCGGTGCGTCTGCTGCTGCGGCCCGCCCGGCCAGCAGGGGGCGACGACGCCTCGGTGCGTCCATTGCTGTGGCCCGCTCGGCCAGCAGGGGCAGCGGACGCCTCGGTGCGCTGGAGCCGTCAGCTAGCCGGTCCGTCCTCAGCATGGCTCTGACTGCTCGCTCGAGTTCGTTGGTTTCCATCTCCATCCTTCTGGAGGTCGGAAATCCCACTTCTGACACCAATGCAGCGAGCTCAAGGAGAAGAACCACGCCAGAAACGAGCCTGTGTCAACAAGTGCCTTTATTGCGACACAGGACAACTTAACTGCAAAATGGATGCCACGCTGGGGTCTTTCAACGCAACACCCCTCTCACTCCTGGTGCCAACAGCCCACCCAGTCACTCCCATCATGCATTGCGCCTCACGTGATCTCGCGCGATCGCTACAATATATATATATAATAACATCTCTCGGTTCTCCTTTTCCTTAGCTTTGTGTACGCTGATGTTAAGTCTCCGCTGTCCGTCCGAAGCCAAGTCTATCCGGGACGTCTCAAAAGTTTTTAGCGCAATTTGACCATGAATACGTGCGGTCGCTGCTCGTGTTTGGAGGCTTCTCGGTAAATTCTTCATGTCGCAATATCCCATCCGAGTCCAGACATCTTCAGAAGTTGAGAAAGGAAGGCAGGAATACCTGAGTTAAACTTCACAGCACTTAGGCTTGGCTGAGTCAGTGTTCTGATGATGTCATTCCCTGAGTCATGCAGCCGACATATAAACCTGTATGACAGGTGCCTCAGCTGAGCATTAAGGGTGTTAACCCCGATACCACAGAACATTTCACTGGCGCTGGACCAGCTTGGCTTCCTGAGAAGTATCCGCATGCAGTCATTGTATGCCACCCTCAACTTCTGCATGCTGGCCTGTTTGTACTTGATCCACAAGGGGGCAGTATAGAGTGGCGTACAAACGGCCCTGAAGAGGGTGACTTTGACCGCTTCAGAGCAAAAACTAAATTTCTTCTTCAGCATGTTGGCCTGCGCATACAGCACAGCATCCGCCGCTGTCTATACATGTCATCATCATCTCCCAGCTGGTCATTGATGATGTGGCCCAGATATTTAGTTCTGCTGCAGACAGACAGCACTTGCCCTGACAGATAAAAGTTTGGGAAGTCCAAACCCTTATCCTCTCTGGTTCTGCAGACCATGACGGCACTCTTCTTGGCATTATACTTTACATCAAACCTGATACCATAGCCAGTGCATATGTCCAGGAGCTGCTGGAAGCCAGCACTGCTCGGTGACAATATGGCCAGGTCGTCAGCATACATGAAGTGATTGATCAAGGTGTCACCAAGCATACAACAATAATTATTATGACAATAATTCCAACGATAATTATTAACGCTTATGAACATTCTAAAATGCTGTGAGAGCAGCCAACCAGCTGAAGACACTCTGCTGTTGCGATGCCAATTTGCTTTGCTTATGGCTCACAATCACTCACAGTGAACACGGGCACCTGTCAAACATTATAATGGTGTGCCATTTTTCATTAGAGCTGTTACTAGGAACGAACGGCCTGTTTGTTACATTTCCCCCTCCCTCTCCAAGGCAAAGCCCACATCCTCCGAGCTTCTGGAGAGACAGTCCGCCACTACATTCGACTTGCTTGGTCGGTACCGGACATCAAAGTCATATGGGCGCAAGGACAGATACCATCCCGTGACGTGGTTGTGGGCATCCTTCATCCTATGCAGCCACTGCAGAGCACGGTGGTCAATTCCAACACAAAGTGCAGTCCAAGCAGATAGTACCTGAGGACACAGGTCTCAAATGTACATTTTGTTATCAATGTATTAGTTCTTATAGAATTAATTGCTCAGGTATGACACAATCTCTTTACAGAGACTGAAAGGGACTTTACGACAATAGAAAGGGTGAGATGTTTTACAGTGTAATAATGCCTCAAATGTCAAATTTGATGAAGGACATTATGAGCTCTAAATTATGGGACAAACTCCACCTGGTGCTCCATGATAGTTATATGACGAGGTTTATTTTTCCAACAACAACCAATGTCAGGCACTATAAGGTTCATAGGTGGGGGAAACATCTGGATCCTGAATACATAATCATGATTGATTGCAATGTTGTCTTTTCCTATGAGCACAAACTAATAAACTTTAAAAGATTAAAGCACAATACATGACATATATGGCACTCTATATATGTAATGTATTACATATTGTTTTTATACAGCAAATGTATTAAATGGTACAAATACAGAATGAGGTCAGGTTTAATGACAAATCTCTTCTCAAACTAAAAAATGAAACCATTCTTAGCAAAATGCTGATAAATCAGTTATGGAATAGGAATCAAACACCAACTAAAAACAGAAAAAATAAATACACATTGAAAGCACGTAAGACTGGAAGAAACTAAACAAACACTTTCCCTATATAACTCATTTCCCAAAAAGTCTTTAAAAGGCTACATCCGACACTGGACTGTGCAGACAAGGCGGAGAAGCCATACAAGAAGGATAATTATCTGTGGATGAAAGGCCAGGCTGAGGATGGACATGGTTGTCAGGCGGAGCTGGTCATGCATTCATCAAGTTCCTGGCAATGGATAAGAGCGAGTGAACAGCAGGAAATAAAGATGGGGTTAGTTTTACTTGAAATATTTAACTGTAAATATGCAAACAGCATTTACCTTTCTTGCAAACTCAGGAAGGATGAAAGACGCTCTGTGAATTTCAGGGTTGTAGTATTTAAGATTCAGATTTTCAATTTCTTCTTTTGACAGAGTTTTCATTGGTTCCTTGAAATTTGTCTCCTGATTTTAGGAAATAAAGAGCACTTCACTGACACGATGGAAAAAAATCAATCAACAACAACAAAAAGCAGTGGATGAGTTATTTACAGAATGGTTTTCCAATTAGCAGGTCGCCTTCACAGGTAATGTGAGGAGAAGCAGGAGTATAGCAGATGACAAACAGAGAATGCCTGAAGCACTTACAGGATTTTTACTGCACAGCATGTATCCGATTTGGCCACTTGGATAAGTTGGGATGGTGCTGTAGGCATATTCTACTACTGGGAATAGGGTCTTGCAGAAGGTTCGCATCTCCTTTATCAGCTCCAAATGGAGCCACGGACTCTCTCCTGTGAAATTGACACAAGTGTAGAGAAAAGGGCACGTTCATTTCCTGTCTGTCCAATCCCATTTACTACTCCTCCATCTTGAAGTGATTGGGAAAGAATAGACGTTTTATATATATATATAAGGGAAGAGCTCCTGGGAAGTTCCTGAAGGCCTTAAGTAATGACCGGATTGACAAAATTGACACGCCGTTCTCTAACTTTGACACAAAACTGTAAAATAAGTCACCTTGGGAACAAAGAATCCCCCCATTTCTTAATGCCGCCTTGATCAGTTGATAGTAAGACTCCTTGAACAAACTCTCAGCAGGTCCTGAAAGTCACCAAAAGAAGAAAAAAAGGTGATGAGCTCAGTCAAGTCAAGAACAACACCCTCAACACACCAAACACAAAGAAAAGTGGCACTTACCAACAGGATCGGACGAATCAGTTATAATGATGTCGAATGCATCCTGGTTCTGCTTCATGAATTCAAATCCATCTCCAATCTTAAGGGTGAGCTTGGTACTCTGAAACCCTTTGGCCATCTCCGGGAGGTACTTCTTGGACACACTAATCACTTCCTGCACAGCAAAGGCCATTAAAAATGGAATGAACAAGCTCTGCTGTGTCCAGTATTACCAAACCAATGACAATTATTTCAGCTTTCAAGAGAGCAGATCAAACAGCCTTTCTGCTGCCCCCACCTCATCTATCTCACACTGAGTCACAGATTCCACCATCGGACACTTCACCACCTCCCTGAGCACACCACCATCTCCGCCGCCAATAATCAGCACCTATCGATAAACAATGGAGACATGGAAGCAATCAGCAAAGACACAGATCAAAGAATCTGCAAACAACTCAACGTGACCTTACTTTCTTGGGCGAAGGGTGGCTTAGGAGGGGAAGGTAGGCGATCATCTCTTGGTAGGCAAACTCGTCTCGTTCGGTGCACTGGATCACCCCATCCAGCACAAGGACGGTCCCGTATGTTGTACTGGAATACCACATTTATAGACAAACATGAATTACATTGAACATCCTCGGGACTTAAAACCAGCAAAAGGCAGCCTTATTTACATAACATAATTCACCTTGGTTAGCCAATTCTTTGCGAAACTTTGCTAGTTTGTGAGGAAAATTCTATCACAAATGGAACAAACTCACGCAGGGAAAGACCCCCGTGTTAATTTCTGCTCAAAGGTTAGCAACACTAGCCACGCTTGCGCATCTGAAAGCACCGCGTCTTACCTCCTGAAGACAGTTATCTCTTGATATTCAGATTTCTTGTTACAGAGGATTTCTTCCACCTCGAGACTCAGTGCTTGTCCGGGCCATAACTGGCATGTTTCCGTAAACCATCCATCTTTGATGAAGTCCATATCAACTGGCTGCGACCAAATGCAAACGCCAATGTGTTTATGAACGTGACGACGTGAGATGCGACAGAGACGTAACTCTTGAGCGATATCCACGTCTCGTATTGCACCGAAACCTGATTGGGAAGACTTCGGTCGCAGCGCACTGTCGTCATAGCCACTTGGTCATATCAACCAATGGGATGGCAGAACGTCCCAGGGAACGCCAGGGAGGCGGGACTTAGGACGCAGCGCCCTGTCGTCATAGCCACTTGGTCATATCAACCAATGGGATGGCTGAACGTCCCGGCTTTTCGATAGTTTGTTTGACTGCCCAGTAGAAGCACCGCCCCTGAATAGATATTGACGTAAGCGACGACATGCAGCGTGGACGAAGCAGGCGGTGCGCGTGAAAATAACTCACGTCCTGTTATTGCGCCAGTGATGGGTCATGAAAGTGACTGCGGGGAGGAGGAAGAGTGGGTTGCAACTGGTAACTTACTTTAAGTAAATTCTTCTCTGGAGAGAGGAATATTTTCATTGGTCCATATAAAAAATAAAAAATAAGAAATCGATGCTAAATCCCACAGAGCACCAGAATTCTGCAACTACTAGAATGACCATAGCAGTCATTTTGACTGCTCGGACATTATAATTTGGATTATTGTTATCATGATCTAAGGAAAAATAGGTGGCATAGGTAAAAAAAAAAAAAAGTGCAGTGCATGAAATATGGACCAAAAAGCTGTCTATCAGAAAATCATGCTGTTTTGTAAATTATTTCGAGGCCCCCTCTTCCAAAAACCAAGAGACATCACTCTCTGAACCTGCTCCTCCACCAGAGTCTTCCTCACCAAGGCTCTGAAGCAAGGATAAAGCTTCCATAACTTTCAGTTTCTTTCTTCTTGTCATTTTCGTCTCTTTTGGGCTTTAGAGTGAAGCTAGAACTAGGTTTTTGCTTCACAGAGCCTAAAGAACAAACAGACAATAGAGCAGGAGAAAGAGCAGTACAATGTAGCAGAGTGACACGTCCTGTAAAAAGCATGCAGTTAATTTGCCTGCTATGGCCATTCGAGGTAGTAATACTCAGATCTCTTTCGTATTTTGAAATTTTTATGATAAAACAATGTTATAATATATACACACATTTAGGAAAAGTCAGGATCCCATTGGTACATAGGTTTTGTTTTGAAAGCAGTCAACATGAGTGCCCTGGTAGTTCTAGTTTTAAACAAACAAACCAGTTTGTGGAAATAAGTTCAGGTTTTTCACGAATCTAAATTCAATTATTAGTCGACATGTTTCAAGTTACCGCTGTGATGATTCATAAGTTGTTTCACTGTAGCATTTTCAAATAATTAAAAAATATCCAATACACGTGTTGCTATGTGGGAAGCTCTAAAAAATTATAATTAAAAAATAAAATACATTTCAGACAACTACACCGGCTTCTTGTTCCCCATGTTCCTAAGAACCTCTGATGATTTACAAGTTGCCTTTACTGCATATTTATTCAGGCTGGTGACATTCCGTCACTCTCTCCTTTACTTAAACATAATTAGGTATTCTCAGGCATCCATCCGGACCAGAACTTTCTGCCCTCGGCTGTAAGACTCATTAACTTAATTATTCTGTCACATGAACATTTTACTACCGGTAACTTGCACTGCCCAAATATATTTGTTTTACTTCTGCTAATATACATCGGTGGATCCACTCCTGATGCTGCTGTTTTTTATAACTTAGTCATTACTGTTACATGTTGCACGATTTCACAGAGAAATATTCCTAGTCTGTGAACCCTCCATTGACAATGGCAATAAACTACTCAAAAGATTTAGAGGATTGTCAGTTGACACTTTCAAATGTTCAAAGAACACATCATAATCTGCAGATCTAGGCAGATTAGGGATTTTTAAAGATCACAAGGCTTTTTGTCAACGTTTTTGTCAATTACACATGAACATGATCGTGCAAATAAAGGAAGGGGCGAGTCGTGTGACCCGAAATAAATCATCAATCTTCAGTGGTCGGTAATTAAGTGAAGTTACTTTTCACCACTGAATATCATCTTATTAATGTGCATGTGTTTAGAATAAAATATGTATAGATTATACACAAGTATCACATTCACCATGACAAATATATTATATTAAGGACATTGCCTTGTTCTGTCTCACCACCGCCAGACTTTACCCAAAGTACTGCGTGATAACATTTTTAATTTACAGGACATGTTAGCCATAGTTCACACATAGTTCTTACTAATCATTACTTCAAAATTAATTAAAGTTTCCAACAGTCCCACCGCAAACACCTGAAGAAGACATTTTAGCATCTCGTGAGTCAGGAAAAACAAACAAGGCATTTATCTGCTGGCACTTGTTTAATTTTTATATAAGCAGTAGTTGTGAACAAGATGATGATACAGTCCTTGGTTTTTGACCGGGTAGTAAGAAATCATTCCTCTAAAAGCTTTATTAAAGAGGTCTGTGCATCAAAATATGTACAAGGAAAAACTCTTCCATAGATTAAAAAACAAAAAGAAAACGTTGCAATTAATAAAAAATTCAAATACTGAATTTCAGTGCCCAAACAGTGACATTACTTGATTCAGCTGCATGGAAGCAAAGAGGTCAAATAATACAGGATAGAAAATTGAAGCGTTTATTGTTTGTTTTTGGGCCAGTTATGCCGGAATCCTCTGTGAAGAATAGAAAGTAAACGTATTAAGAAACCAGAATGTTTGCTGACCAACGGACAAATAACACTGTAAATGTTAACCTGTTAGATGTTCCGGCCAGGTAGGACATGCTTCGGCTTCCAGCTCCAAAACTGGACTTTTGTCCCTTGGAAATTTTCTGTCGGAAAAAGATTCACATTCATTAATCACAAAAAATCACTACAATGTGCTCTTCTATTATCAAATTAATGAATTCACAAATACCTTTTTCTTAAAATCACAGGCTTGCCGGTTTGGGTCAAACTGGGTATTATCCTTCTTTTTGGTACCTGTAAAACAACGGTAGACAACAGACTTCAATGTTGAACATCGACTAACTTCATGCAAACTAAGATCTCGTTTTCATACGAGAAAAGAAAAAAACGCACCAGCAAATACTTTAAGGTCTGATTGGCTGTAGTCGAAGGGCTTGAAGGCTTCTCCTGGAGACGGCTCAGTCTTCAGCGGCTTCTCTGAAGATTTAATCAACTTCTTACTCGGTTTGGGAGTCGACTCTCCAACCTCACCGGCAACGCTCGCCCTTTTCTTTGCAGTTCCGTTTGTAGATTTCTATTGAGAAAGGTCAGCATTGTACGAATGTATTCCTTAATGTTACAACTTCAGTTTATCATACAAGACAATGGACAGTGTTGAAGGACTGTTCTCAGGTATGGCACATGTAGCGTGTGTGTGCAGTTTTTTCTATAATGCATTAAAATCATGTCAGAACATTCAGCAATTACAAGGCGATCCATTTTGTGAAACGCATGCAACTGTGCTGCATGCTTGGCAGCAAAGCTGTACATAGGCAAACTTCACACTGCTCGTTTCTTCAGCCGTGAGCAAAAGCCAGATTTTGCTGCCATCTAGATGTGGAAATGTTCACTTCCTTCAGTCTCCAAAAATGAGACTCCGGTTAAAGAGTATGTGATGTAAATGAGTTTAAACCAGGTGGCCACTCTGTGGCTGACGACAGACACCAAAAGTGTGACTACATTTGATCTCTGTTTTGCATTTGTCTTTCTTCTGGAAGATTAACTCAAAGTTAGAATGGGGGACGAGGTAATTGGATTTTTATGGTAAATCTTAGCACATTTATTCGCAGCATGCTGGGCGTTACATTTGTAAGTATCACATCAGCTAGTTAGTAGTCTACGCTGTCGTTTCCTAACGTACAAACTCTAAAAGCGCCTCATTGACTTGTAAGGATTCTGCTTGCTTTTGTTTCCTCAGTTCTCTTGAGCCTGGGTCAATTGAAATGGCTTCATATCAAAGTTTTCTCTCACTGTGGTACACATCTGTTGATCAGGGCCACGGCTTGGCTTCTTTCTTCTGAGATGCAGATTGGAGCTGTTTTATGTAATAGATGGCTCTTTGGGAGGTTTTCAATTTTAATGTCAGATCCTTCAGTTCTCCAGGAACTCTTCGGTTTTTACTCCAGTATACTGTGTATTCACCACTAGCTTTAAAACACTGAAATTCTTCACGACACACACACACAGTTAGTTAAGTAATGCTGTGTTTGATATTTTTAATGCTTAAACCTGTTCACTAACTAGCCTCACAGAGACACACTGCACATATTGTGAGTGACATCATGGTCATCTTCATCTTCGCTTTGCAATTACAAGTTGAGACTTAAAACGTCATCATAATCTTGAGTTCATATTGTTTTTTTTATTCACATACATTTTTTCATTTTGCAGAATTACAAAACCACAGAAATTAGAGGGCTAAGTTGGCCATTAAAGCCCTATTTAATATTTTGCTCTTGGGTGGATACAACGCATGTCTTTCTTTGATTTCTCTTTACATTACCATTAACAGCGAAGCTGATGATGTGAAGCTGCAGTGAAGAAACAGAAGGACGAGTGTGTAAAAAACAACTCACTGCTACTTGCTGGCGAACGGTGGCGACATTCTGAAGAGATGTCTTGTAGTCTTGTTTGGCTTTGTTTCTTTCCTCTGTGGAAGTAAAAAGAAAAATACACTCAGGAACATCACCTAAAAAAAACAAACTCAGAATAAGTTGGATTCCCTTACCTGACATTTTTTTCGCATGCTCCTTTTCTTCCCCTTTGGCTTTCCTCTTGGCTTCTAGCTCCTTCTGTTGCTGCTCCATACTCTGCAGCTTCCATTTTTTACTGATCTGTGAACGCGAGACGATACGGCCATAAAGAGTCAAACACAGAGTCACGACACCAGGACAGAGGAGTCTGTACGGAGCTCTCTGTTTACCTCAAATATTTTTGAAGATGGATCAAACTTGGCGCTCTTGTTTATGTGCGCATCACCGGAAGGTAAATACTGACATCAAATATTGGTTAATGTCTTGTTTGAATGAAATGCAAGCGATTCAAGAAGATCAAGAATTTGTCATCTCTTACCATTCTGAAAGGATTTTCAAAAGACTCAATGATCCGTCTGGCTTTCATTTGAGCAGCAAACTCCTCGTCGTTCATCGTTTCCGGCTCCTGCAAAAGGCAAACAAAGTTCTTAGGGTTGACGTCACAGTTCTGCTCAGAGGACCAGGCCGAATCCAGCCGAGCACACGAGGAACTACCTCGAACAGTGTGACTTTAGCTTTCGCCACGAGACCATTTGTTTTCTGTGGATCAACATCGATCTTGTGTTCATCATCTGAGAAGAGCACCCCTCGCTTCACTGGCAGCTCTGAAAACAAAGACGTTTATTTACTGTTACAAAACAATTAACCGGCAGGATCATGTACAACATATACGAGTGGGAACCTTACCATCCGGAGAAAAGGGGTGGAGGCCGCTCTCTGACACTCTGGACGTATCATGGGGACCAAACAACGTGACCTCTGGCTGATAGACAGCACAAGATGACATTTAATTTCCGTCAACAACTAGAGGGTTGTAACAAAAACAAATACGGTCGAATGGCTTTCTGACTGACCTTTCTAATAGGTGTGAGTCCCTTATTTTTTTGCGCCACAATCTCAGCCTGTATGAAGAGTAGAATTTTGGCATTTTATTAGCTTATCATTCCCAAGTGATTTAATGACACCGAGGTTAGATATCAAACCAAAACTGTGCCACCAGCCTTTCTTTCCTTACCTTAAGGAGTGGCGTTTCTCTGGCCTGCTGCACGAGCAAATGGAGCTCATTGACCTGCTGCCTCAGCAGTGGGGGTACGGGGATACAGCAGGCGATGATGCCCTGAGGCTCCCTGAGAAGAGCAAGATGGAAAAACTGTGATGGACGTTGGGAGCAAAGCAAAACTTAATTCAACCGGCTCTGAAGGGAAAACAGCACCAGGACATCGAATCTGCTTACTTTGGGAGTTCCTCAGATATTTTGATCATCATATGAGAAGGCAGGACGAATCTGAGCACACAAATGATGCCGCATTAAAATAGGTTAGTAAGAAATGTTGAAAGACAAGTCTAAAATCAGGGATGCTCACAAAAACACTGTCTTGGAACAAACTATGAATAGGAGACACTGCTCTAGCAGCCCTCCCCGACAGCATACCCGGTGCTCTCGTCCTCCTGCCTGGCCAATTTGTCCCTCCAGGCAAATAGCAGTCTGAAGGCAGTGAGCTGCTGGGTGTTAAAAGACCGTTTCTGCTTCCTCTGCAGATCCAGATACGACTCCTCTGTGTATATAGGCTTCAAATATTTCTGTATAGAGGAAAAACAAGCACAGGAAAAATGCCGGCGTTGACGAGGATGTGTGTAAATCTGAACACAGCTTAAGAAACCGCAACACTGTTGAGTCGATATAAGTGGAATGAGAGCCTAGGAGTAGATTTAAGCGTCAGTTTAATCTTCATGATGCATGAGAGCAGGTTCGAGCTCACCCTTAGAGAAATGTCTCTGCTCTTGTTCCAAACGCACCGCAGAAGGCCAGGCTGCCCGTGATTGAAGTCCAGCAGCTGCGCCCTCACACAATCGTAGATGTAAAGTAGGTAGTGGGTATCCGCACGGGCATACTGTACCATCTCTTCTGGCAAGGGGCTGCAGGGCCAAGTTATGGGATATATATTACGTCACCTGCCCAAAATCAATAATAATTCCAAGTACTTCATGAGTAATGCTGCGTTGCAGCTGAAATACATGATGTATTTCCTTGTTAAGGGACCAGGAAGAATTATATCCAACAGTGACCGGAAAACAAGAATCAAATGGCCCATCAGTCATCTTCATACCGAATCCTCCAGTCAGCCAGCTGGTAACGTTTGTCTGAGGCCACGTTGCAGAAGTGCGTGAGCAGGTGGTCGAGGGAATGTCTGGCCAGGTTCAGGGCTCGGCTGGCCTGATGCGTGTCAAAAAGCCTGATCACGTACAAACCAAAGTCCCTCTGGAGCCACTCGACGTCAGAGTCGGCACCGTGAAACACCTGAGACCAGGGAAGACGGCGCCGTCAGCTGAATGTTCTCTGGGGAGGCACTCAAATTGAGAGAGTAAAGCTAACAGAGGAAACAAATCTCTTAGTAGTACAAGCCCACGCAGCCCACAGGTATCCTACGATGTGTGAGTCACGGCAGCTCCCACGCACCGGGGGACAATAGCAGCTTCACGGAACACTGTGGTGCTCCGAGACATCTCGGAGGTTTTGAGATTAGGTCTTTACAGACGTCATTTTCCTTTGTTGGTGGAAATTGTATTTCCAAGGCTATGTTCAAAAGGCAGTCTGAATGATCTTCATTTAATATGCTTACATTTATTCTATTGGGGTCATTAAAGGTAATAAAATGATGGTTGATAAATGTGTGAAAGCAATGACAAAACTTTAAAGTTGACCAATACTACAACTGGGAAAAATGGCTGCACAACCAGACACATTTTCTTAAATATCAAAGTATAATCCATAGGAATTTGCACCAGAGACATTTGTAATCATCTACTGTGGTACGGTCGCTCTCTGTATTTCACTGTGAACCTGTGACCGGCGTAACTTTCGTGCTGAAGCCGCTGAAGAGAGCAAACATGAATTTAATGTTGGTTTACAATCCACTTAAAAACACAAAAAAAGAGGAAAGCGTGCAATGTGCTGCAGCTGCATTCGCTCTTATGATGCCTAACTGCTGCACAGATATCTAGAGCGCTCAACATGTGGAAGACAGTTGTATTTTACTATTCATGTTCTATAAGGATTCAGAGAAAATGTAATTATCCACCTTAGTCGGGCTCGGTGTGTATTTACCGGTATACGTTATCTTGGATTAACTGTAAAACGCGGTTAAATATCAACGATCACATCGGTTGCATAAAATCCATTTAGCGCGTCCTTAATAAAAAAAGACAAGAATAGAAGCTCCATTTCACAAAGCCACAGAGACGGTTGCTCATTTTGAATGTAAATCTAATCAGACGTAAACTCCTCTTTCGTTTAGACAGGAACAAAAAATGATTTGTAAAGTTGTCCAATTACCTTGATAATGGCTGGGTCAGTGAACGCCTCGTTCAGGATGTACATTTCACTGCGGAGCTCCAGGGCATCAATGAGGAAGTCCTCTTCTCTGGTGGAGATCTGCATCAGACAGGTGATCCCGAGAAAACTCCTGTAGGAATGGTGCTGCGAGAGGGAGCAGGGTTTTAAAACGCTACAGGATTATATTCATGCTTTCTTCACACAAGCGATCAAAACAACAAGCCTCAAAAAGGCTACAAGTGCAGCTTTGTTACACATTGTTATAAAGCTCTATTTCAATATAGATTTTTTTCCCCCCAATTCTGTACCTCAAGGTCGACGGAAAATTCAGACAATTTGCACAGCTTCTCGTTCAGAGCCACCAGGTCCTCCAGTGTGTTGATGAATGAGCACGCGGTCTCAGGCAAAGGTTTATGCATCTAAACAAAATCAATAAACGACAGATTTAAACCAAGAAATCAGGAGAATATGCTGCGAGAAGACCATAACTTACCTGTGGTTGGGGCTTTGCCAGGAGGATTTCCGGGATAGTAAGATGGTCCAGCTCGTATCGGTACGGGTGTGCAAACCTTCAATCAACATCAGAACTTGAGAAGAAGAAAAGGGCAGGACTTTGTCAGTTTTGCGCAACTGAAAACTCTTACATGTCTTCGACGTGTTCCTGAGTTCTCTGCTGGTGAATCAAGTCGGCCAGAGCAGTCGGGACATCGAGGCCCTCTGAACGCTCCTTACGGATTTGTTTGTTGGCGAAATCTGCAATTGGTAAACAAGAGCATGTGTGTGTTATTAAGAGTTGATATTTGATTTGACAAATCAACGTCAAACAGCACGTGGGAGCTCTTACAAGAAGGAAGCGGCTTTATTGCATTGGGCTTAATGAAAATCTTGGGGATAAATGGCGTGTTGCTGTTGTCGACTTTTTCCCTGAATTTCAGCTGAGGCCTCGCAACATTCTTGGCATGGAGCAGTCGGAACATCGCGGCACGACTGCCAGAGCCTGCACCCTGATGAAGAAAAGCTTTATTTACTATAATTGTTAACTACACCTCTATGAGTATTTATTAAGTGTCCAAAATGCTCTAATGCTGCATCACAGAAGCCAAGAGGTTAATGAGTCAACCTTGCGATTCCAGCTGGAAACGACAATCTTGGGAGGCTGAAACCCAGCAGGCATCACAGGCTGCTGGCTCCTGTTCACCCCATCGGCTTCATCAAGAAGGATCCCCTAGAAAGCAGAGGAAGAACTCTGCTGGTTTGCAAAGCGTTTTTCTTAAAGAAATTCTGACTAAAAATCAAAGATGAAGGCCATACCACTCTTTCCAGGATGATGTCATTTGAGTCCACAACCAAGTCGAACCTCTCATCCAGACCCGTGAGCTTGCTCTGGTTTCTCAGGTGAGACCGACAGCCATGGTGCTGCATTACCTGACTCATGCTAACTCAGGAACACAGCAAAAGGGGATTTTATTTAATGCAAGTGGCAGATTAATCTGTCGACCGACTCTTCTGTTTTCACGTGGAAAGCTCCACCAGGTTCGTCTTCACACATACCATTCAAAATGAATGTCACGGTGTAAATATTGAGGGGGGGGGAATCATATTTGATATGATATATACTCACCAGTGCAAGAGCTTATCCCCCTGACTTCCACAGAACTCCTGGAAGCCTGAGAAGCTCCTATAGAAATCAAACTCATCCCCAGCTTGAGGCAAGGCAGCAGATGCTTTGGTGGCAGACAACACCGCACCCAGTCCATACTGCAGGAGGGACAGGCCAAGCTGCTCGTTAATACAACGAGGTTGATCACTTTTCACGTTCCTCAGTCGTGAAATACAGTACAGCCTCTTTTTCTTTTTTTAAACAGCCGAGGAACAGGGGGGAGACATGGCACCAAAATGTTGACTTTTAAAATAAAATCTATTTTCAGGAATGAACAGTTTGAATCAAGTGTTAATAGGATAAAAACTACTTTGTGAATGTTAACACGCCGAGATAATTATAATTATTAAATCAGACGTTCATGAATACGGGCATGCTTTTCTTTATTTTACTACAGCTCTTAGCTAACGAGCACGTCCATGTTGTCCATTCGGCTGCTAGCTGAAAACCAAAAGCCGCCAGCGTTCTTTAGCGCACTTACTTTAACGAAGGCATCCACGTCTCTAAATCCAGGACACAGCGCGGCCTTTTCCTCCTCGTTAACGTCCGAGTTGGTATCTTGAAGGACGCCGCTTGAAGCGTTATTACTACTCGCGTTAGAAGCCATCGCCCCCCCAGTTTGACGTTGTAAACATGTGAAGCTCGGCGGAAATGGCTCGTTTTCTTCTATGGTTTACTCTCACCAGCTCGGAAGAAGCAGAGCGAGAGACAGCGCCATCTAACGACGAGGAATGAACAGGCAGCAAATTCAAAGGCTGTATTTATTCTCCATAATTTATTTGAGAGGGAATATTGCAGCACGGCCGTACACGGAATAATCGAATTGAAAACTGAACGTATTCCTCAAATGTGCACAGTTCCTTTTACTTACATTCAACGGTTGATGTTTTTTTTGTTTTGTTTCCATCCTATATTTATATTCAGATCGAGGCAGGTCCTGAATCTTGTTTCTTTTTCTGTTGCAACCTAAGCTATGACCAGGTCAATACACCCATTCTATGCAGTGACACTGCAGACAATCTCATCTCCCTCATAGAGTGACGCCCTAAGATGCTGCTACCATGGGGAGGCAGTATCATCATGAGCAGCAATCTGCAGCAACTAAACAACATGCGCACCGCGTTGCAATAAGGACAGATGAAATAGACACCAATCACGTTTTGGAGCCAAATAAACCATATCTGACAATGTTTTCAGCAATAGAGAGGATTGCACTGGTATAAAAACCACCCGTCCTTACTTAGTCGAGTAGTGCTCCTGTGGTCAATAGAATGTGAAAAGCCATTTCTTATGTATTGACACACCAGCTCATTATGGATGATCTGTGGTGTGTGGAGAGAAACCCCTCTTTTCTTCACTGCCCTGTATTGATCTATTCTCTCCTATTATCTAAAAAGCATCTCTGCAACAGTGACTCAATGAATATTTCACCGCAGATTTCTGTCATTGTTGTTCCAGTGAAAGGTATCTTCAGCAGACACTGATATTCCAAATATATATATATCAGTATTCTTGGCAAAATCTATACTACAAAGCCAACTACTTGATATATGGTAGTTTTAGATTGTGTATTTTTTGTAGTTACTGGGTGTGCTGTTAATTAATATTAAAAATATTTGATTCTGTCATCACATAGAAGTCCGTATCATATAGGTAATAAAACAGTCAGCATTCTATATGCAACAATATTTTTTTTAACTAAATGGGGCATTATTGCTGCCATTTAGTCTCATTTATATGCTTTTTAATAATATTGTGCATTTTATAGCTTTAATAGTGCCACGAAGCACAACTCAAATTCCTCCTGCAGTAAGAAACCATTAAACTGCTGACGCTGAAATTGACACAGTGCCACACATAATTAAAAAGTCTCAGAGAAAATCCTCACTGAATTGTTTTATTTAGCGCCCTCATCTAGAAAACACAAAATGCACCAAACGATATCATACATGCACAGCTTTAGCATATCAAGATCAGCTAATGACTTTTCAATGTGAAAATGTCACTGCCACAATCTCACAGAGATCACCTGTCAACACAGAAAAGGCCAAGCGTCGTCACCCAGAGCTCTAATTATTGGATTTCTTCATTCGTTTTAATGGAATGACTCATTTACAAATCAATTTGTCCTTTTTTGCTCTTACACTTACCAATGAAATTGTAAAGTTGTATTGGTATAAAAAGGTGAAAGGTACTAGTAGATAATACTACCTGTATCAGTATCATCCACTGTGTACTGGCTGGCTACCAAAAGGCTGCGAGGAATAGCAGCTGCTGAGCAACGTTTCTCTCTGCATGTATTTTTCGGACTCTGGGTTCGATTATGAATTACAAGTGAAAGTAAGACATCGCTGTTTGGTCTCCCAGTTAGGGGGGGGGGCATTTTTCAAATTCCAACTAAACAGGTACTGTGTGCACAGTATACTGTATGAAGGCAGGCAAGACCTAATTGCACTGGCTTTTAAATTGGCCATAACTGGCTCTTAAATGTTGTCTTAAAGCAACACTTAACCTTTGTACATAATTTTTCAAAGGAAAAATGGAACCAGGGACCATACCAAACATTAAAACAAGAGAAAAAGACAAAATCAAAGCATCTTCACATTACTGATACATTACAAAACAGAGATTGGCCATGTTTCTGTGTACCCAAAACATAAGTGGAGCACGGTCTCAGTAAGGTAAGTCACTAAATCCTCCAGAAAGATGTGTTTCCTGTGTAAACATTTTTTTTTAAAATCTTAACAATGACATTTTATGATGAAAGAATGTATACAGACTAACCACGTGTGACATCACACACACACACACACCAAAAAATAACAGGATTGAAAGACTGCTTTCAGAAAGGTATTAACACTCGCTGGGTAACAAAACATTTTCGATTTGCATTTAACACAAATTGTATCCCAAAATGTGCACCATTAACCGTCCTTGAATTCTGCAGCTTTCTTCCAGCATGTTGTTTTACACTAGAAATCCATGGCACTTTTTCTTTTCTTTTAATATTGACCTTGTTACACTACATTAGAATTTATGCTGCCAGAAGCCCTGAACCATGGTCAACTAGACAAAATTTGTCAAAATGTACGCACAATCACACCCTTGAATCTTCCCGTTGTCATCTCGATGGGATAGTCTTGATTTAGTCGTCCCAAAACCCTGATATATTCGTCTTCAGTGGGATTCAGTAGCACCATTACTCATGTGCCCTTTCCCACAGAATCCCCTCAGGCCTGCTCTAATACAATACTAAGATAATCTATGTCTGTGAAATCATGGCACACACCAGACTTTTCATTTGTCATGCTTGGTTGTTAAATAGACCCTTGTGTCAGGTGCTGACAGACGTGCAATCCATCAGCTCTTGCCACTCTAAGACTATTGGCAGGTAAAATGAAGCATTTATGAATAGTGGAGCAGCGAGAAATAAATAAATGAACAATGACAACACATACTACATTAAAATAAAAGCTAATACAATTGACAAGAGACAGTTTCACAAAAAGATTATGTCACAGCTCAGCACACATTTTGCCAAATAATGTCTAAGCTGGTGGCTTGATTTCAATGATCAGACCGGTACAATTGGCAGTACTTTAATGTGGAGCGATTACTGCAGAAAGACTATTTGCAAATACGGAGTGGAGGGTTGTATACTTGTATCTCACTATGTGTGTCAAATTTGTGTGCCGATTTGTGTGCCGATTTGTGAACATGTACAGGACTCTGCAAATGTGGATTCAGATTCTGTGTGCATCCCACCCTATGTTATCCTCAGATAGATTTTTAAATATGCAAATCTGAATGTAAATTCAGGTTTATAAGACTGAATAGTATCATTACTTTGCTCCAAGTGCCGGAAATACAGTCATAAGCTACAACTCCAGCAGACTTTGCTTTTCTTCACCCATTCCTTCGCAAGCATCCTCATCCTCATCATAATCATCTACCTCTTCAGAGAAGAAGGTGTTTGAAACATCCAGTCAGCATTGGGATGTGTACCAGTTAGTTTGTCCACTCTTGTTTTTTTCCACTCATTCCACAATCATGCAAACCTCCATGTTTTGAATTTTTTTGAAAAATAAGTATAGAAGTAACTGAAGTTATACTTTAAATGATCTAAACATCATGGGTTAAACGTCCCCAGCTGGAGGAGAATGGGGATGCTAAGAGATGTCAGATGGCCCAGCTTCAACTGCGAACAGACAGCAGATGGAATAAGGAATGAATAGAAGCGTTTCCTGTGGATGATCCAAGATTTCTTTGTAAAAAAAAAAAAAAGCACAAGACACAAGTCAAAACAAAGAAAACTGAGAGGCCATCCTGAGTTGAAACTCATGATCATTGGACTGTATTTCCTGCTTCTAGAGGAAACACCTCATCATAACCCTGACAGCACATAAATTGAGTTCCGCCACAATGACGGTTCCATATTACTTTTCTATTGTCTCAATGGCTCATGATGCATGATAACTGGTACTTAATGCCAATAATGATTTATTTCAAATAGTCAATATTTAATAGTCTATAATATGTAATAAAACATATAATTAATATTAATATGTAATAAAACAGAGAATAATGCTAAATGTCCCCTGAGCCCAAGGTGCTGCCCAAACCCAGAGACATTACACCATGGCCACTGATAATCCTGGGATGGGATTGGCTTGCAGTTGATGCATTATTTCATGACACCAGACACTGTGACACCCCTGAAGGCTACCTAGGAGTGTTAATGGCGTTCGTGCACTCAAATCGAAAAAACACAAAAAACAACAACTTAAATGTACTTTTTGACCCACATAAACAGTTTTCCTCTGCAAATGGATTTTGTCTGACTCAGTCATGTGACAAGTGTTGAAAACCTGAATCAACAGTTTTAAGTGAGGCTGAAAAGATGTGGATGACGTGTTTAAATTTATTTCACTCTATCGATCGAGAAATAATAAACTGCAATTTTCTGTTTTGCAGTTAAAATTTTTTTAGGTTCTATCAACAAGCATTGAAATTATGTAAGGAAGAGTTTGACAGTATTTAGTTAGGCAAGATTAAGATGTAGAATGATCACTAATATTCTCAGGACAGA
The DNA here is from genome assembly GCF_040956055.1 of Brachionichthys hirsutus. NCBI lineage: Eukaryota > Metazoa > Chordata > Actinopteri > Lophiiformes > Brachionichthyidae > Brachionichthys > Brachionichthys hirsutus. Next base: position 6,899,173 of record NC_090898.1, read on the forward strand.
GCAAAAAACTAAAGAGCCGGGAGTAATAAGGTTCTGAGGTTCTGTTCTGTTTGAGAAGGAACTCAACCAGGTCAAGTTATGTGAAGGTTCTAACTTGGTGACATTATGTGACTCTAGCTATGAAATGTAGTCCATGTTCAGGCCCGCCTCTCAACCAGTGTCAGCAGGGATTAGCTTCAGTGACCCATACAAGTGTATACTTCAAATTACTCCTGTTCAAAAGTGAGAAAGAGACTTAAAAATTGCTAATTGTCACACAAGGAACTGAAAGAATAATATTTGTTATGTAAATGTTGCCATGGTATACAGGAGGATAGTCCCCCCTCTGAGTTGGATTCCCAATGGCAGCAAAGGTTGCTCATCGTTGAACATTGGGTACAGTTGGCATCTCTTTCCTTAATAATTGAATTAAACGATGTGCTATTTCATTATTTTCTGTCAACTGACTGATTGTTTCGGCACCGTTGTTGAGGGAAACACATTTGCAGCTGCGCGTCTCCCCCATTACCGCTGCATACAGGCAGATATAAACCCGGTGAATGCAGAAAAGGGTCCAAATCCAGGAGTCAGTCAGCGATCACAATAAGTGGTCCGAGGCATGAAAACCCATTAGAGCCCTCAAGGTACGTTCAGCTCTCCACAATCAAATGATAAAAGGTAATTGGGTAGCGCTGGCACTGTGAGCTGCTTTACGAATTTCGCATGGGACACAGCCAACTTTTAACGGAGCATGTAAATATGAAGGTTGCTGCGGCATGTTCGGAAAAACTGAGCATCGGGGACAGGCCTCTATAAGCGACAGCGTTACAAGAATTTCCAAAGGCACGGCCACGGGTGAATGAACGTGTTCTGACTCACCAATTCCAACTTGGAAAGGAAAAAAAAAAATGAACATTTAAAAATACAAAGTACTCATCGTGGCCCTTCACACGCTGCACCGAGACCTTAAATAATACAAAAAGACAAAAAAACTGTAAGGAATATAATGAGAAGGAAACCGTGATACTACTTTAAAAATAAAGAGAAGGCTGAAACTACTTTGGCACATGAATGGAAGTAAGGCATCTGTAGCATTCAAACAAAAAGAGTTGAGATGGGGCACTGTTGTCCGCCTGTCAGAGCCGTCAAAGCAGGCCTACATGAAGAGAGGATCTACTGTTAACGGTCGGCAGCACACGCCACTTCTGTGGCGTCACATGCCCGCACACACTACAGACGAAATAGAAAGTGGTCACCTCCAACAATGATCCTCAGCAGCGCACATAGAAAACAAAACAGAAGAAGGTTGCGGTGCAGAGCAGAGTGTGTCACTGTGTCACGACGTTGACCTGAATGTCGATATTGTGATGGCGAGGAGGAGGGAGAAGGGGGAGGTGTCCAGACTCCAGGCTTTAGAGCCCCGGGCGCTCATATCTGGAACACACACGCACACACACAAAATAGGTGAAGTTAAAATTACTGGAGGGAGCAGACAGCAGCACCTCATCCCTCAAAAATGCACAAACTGAAAGTTACCAACTGTCCAAATCATGAAAGAGGCCGACATTCACAGGGGATTCTTAAATGTGGCAAAAACGAAACTGTGAGTGTAAGTAAAAATAAAAATGCATGACAGCTGTGAGTAACGGGGCCGGGAGCCTGATGCAGCCTGCTCGCATAGCTAGTATCTCATGTATAATTTAAGGGACTCAATTAACTCTTATGCATCACTGAGTACTTTCCTGTAATTACATAATATCCATAAAAAACTCTTTCCTAGATAAAAACAAAAAAAACAAAAACAAAACATATATTATTGATGCGTCTGAACCAAATTTAATGTATCAGCGGTCCTTGTCTCACAGCGATCTCTTTGGCCTGCTAATGTGTTTTGCCTACATCTTTATTTCCGTGCGCTATCTAAAGAACCTCTTGGGGGGGGGTCAGAAAAATAGCCTATTTTTAAAATTACATTTGAAAGAAAAGTCATCTTGGTATTCTATCTCTCTCAACTCGGGTTTCCAGGGATTCGGCACAGAATAACAACAATGCAAATGAGCATTTAGAAAAGAAAAAGAACCCCCCCTCGAGTCTCCCAGGACAGTAATAGCACCTAGTAAAATAGGAAATCAACCTCGATGATGGAGATGGATCGCCGTGCATATTTCAGCAAATTGTAAGCCCGGAACAGTCGGACAGGGATGGCTGGGGACATGAGTAATTGTGAGTCAACAGAGGACAAAATGTTCCTGTCAGACTTAAGACGTGCTAAGTGACTTCATTTACAAGTGTGGGTAAATAATAATAAAAAAAAAACATGGCAGATTTAGGTCTGGGTAAATGTCAAATGTTTCCATTCTGCTGCGTTTCTCATGGTGGCATCAGCATATTTCAGAGACAGAGCTGCTGCTGGCAGAAAATCTTAAAATAATAACAGTCTGCCGCTTACTTTTCTTGCAGTTATTCCCCCCCCACACACACACGAGGAAGAGCAACCCAAATTTCATTTTAGCATATATGTGCTATGATCCGGTTGAGCTCACTCAGTTGGTGGATTCGTATGGGTTCCGATGCCGGGCCCAGCCCTCCTTCACTCATCGTCTGAATCCGGATGACGTAGTCGTCGTCTTGCTCGGGGAGGGTCAGCTCTGCGGTCGAATTGGCGGTCGTGAGAGTGTTTACCTCTCTGTGTCTCCGCCTGCTGCACGACAGCTGAACCGAGGGAGAAAACAAGGCGGAGGGCACATGTTAAACATGCAGCGTTACAGCCTGGCAGCTTAGAATCAATCAGCCGCTCAGTTCAACAGCAAGCCAGATAATGTAAAACTCACTTGGTAGCCTGTAACTTCTGATTCTGATTCCGTTGCCACCACAGGCTCCCAGTAAAGAGACAGCTGAGACCCAATTAGGCTCCATTCTACATTCAGTGGAGGTTGGGCAGGCGCTGTATGATTTGAAAATACCTCACTGTTATATTTCAGGACAGAAACCCGCTGGCGTCCCATCGTTAGACAGAAACTACTGCATGCCTCTATGGATAAAAACGACTCCTAAGAATGGGACTAGATGTTGACAATGTTTTTCCTGCTTTGCCGGGCGGCTAAGAATAGATGTTCTACCTCTAGACACAAAATCAAATATTTGAGCAGCGCCATATCTCAGGTGCTTCTACTTACGAGGTTTTTTCGTGGTGACATTGATCGCTGGGAGGAAGGGGCCAGTGCCCGCCGTGTTGAAAGCACTGACCGTCAGAAAATACTGCGCGTTTCCCATCAAGCCCTTCACCGTGACAGATGTCTGGTTCCAAGGCACCCTGACCTTCCCCATCGTCTCAGGCTTGGTGTCATCCTCCCAGTAAACCACCTGATTGAGGCACCATACACAAAACAGTCCAGCTTTTGCATTATTAATGATTTACTTTCATAAATTACTTCATTTGGAACAATCGCTGCTTCGTGTTTTATGAGACAGACGGTCAAACATGAATGCAAACCTTCTATTTTTAAGCTCGAGACTGATTACTTGATTTAATAATCAAATGGATTATTAAATTAATATTTTCCTGGATTCCTCATTATTAAATGAGCGTAAGCAGCTCAGTCAATATGATTGTTTAATATTCCTATTGTGGCGGCTCGGTGGCGCAGTGGTAAGCACTGTTGCCTCACAGCAAGATGGTTGCAGGTTCGTCTCCGACTTGTGGCCATTCTGTGAGGAGTTTGCATGTTCTCCCCGTGTCTGCGTGGGTTCTCTCCGGGTTCTCCGGCTTCCTCCCACCACCAAAGACATGCAGCTTAGGCTGATTGGTGATGCTAAATTGTCCGTAGATGTGAGTGTGTGTGTGGCTGGTTGTCTGTCTCTGTGTTGCCCTGCGATGAACTGGCGGCTTGTCCAGGGTGTACCCCGCCTCTCGCCCATTGACTGCTGGGATTGGCTCCAGCTTGGCCCGCGACCCGATGACGGATTAAGCGGTTAGAAAATGAAATGAAATGAACATTCCTATTGTAATTAGTAACGAATAAAGACTCAAGGCTGATTTCTGGGATGCTGGTGTAGCGCTGCAACAGAATTGTTCACTTGTTCGTTGGAATAAGGCAGTTTTTGTTGTGGCACGATAGCGCGTGTCAGCGCAGACGATCCGACACTTGCTATCATGATATCCTGTAACTGACAACAACACGAAAAGGCATGAGGACCGGCAATTTCCTTTTGTGCTCTTGAAAACACTTTGACATGTTTTCCACTTGTGTTGGTACAAGAGCGGTGCAATTTTGGCTGCAACAATTGGCCCAACTCAAACAACCACTTCAATGACGTTCGGAAATGAGCGCTTTGAGGTGCAACAAGGGTGATGACAAGCATTTGAATTGTGCTTTGCGTGATTGCCATTTCCATTTATAAAGGGTAAAAATGTACCTCATAGCCCAGAACCCTTTCAGGGCTGTAGGAAAGCGCCTGCCAATTCACCTCAGTCTCAGAGGCTGAGGCACTCCTGGCCCAAACTCCTGCTGGCATCCCACTTGGCTCTGAAAACACACAAGAGGAGAGTGAGCTGAACAAACCTCTTCAGTTTGTACAGCCAGAAGTGTGTGGCATTCCTGTTGATGCATACTTGGATGAATCGTCTCAAACAGGTGGCGTTGCTAACCAGACCATCACTAATACTGCTACTACTACTACTACGACTACTACTACTACCACTGCACTTTCGGCTTGTCCCGTGAGGGGTAACCACAGCAAATCAACCTTCTCCACTTCACCCTGTCCTTTGCATCGTCCTCCCCAACACCAGCCACTCTCATGTCCTCCCTCACTACGTCCATGTATCTTCTCCTGGGTCGACCTCTAGCCCTGTTCCCTGGGAGCTCCATCCTCAGCATCCTTCTACTGATGTAGTCCCCGTCTCTCCTCTGGACATGTCTAAATCATCAAAGTCTGGCCTCTCTGACCTTATCGCTAACGTCTAACCAACGCTACACAAACATTAAATTACAGTGTGATCACTTTGGCACGGCCATATAAAAGCGATATTTGGAAGCAACCAGCCAATACTCCCTTAAAGGCATTATTATTTTCTGTTCAGTTTGCTAACCTTTTGTCCTTGTGAAAATATTTCAGTGATATTTATGCTTTTTAAAAACAGATATACCGGTATATATATATTTTTTAGCTTTGGGAAAAGTTCAGCTCAATTTCATCCTCTTACCAATCTCTGCGGAGTAGATGGTGACCATGGGGCTGAAGGGCCCCTGTCCTTTGCTGTTGTACGTGCCAACTTTGATGTGAAACGGAGAGAAGGGCGCGATGCTGTCATTGCGGTGCACGTAGCGGGATGCGCCCGGGGCAGAGGTCGCCACATGAGTCCAGCTAATTTCTCCAAAGGCCCGGAAAGCAATGATGTAGCCAAAGCTCTCGCCATTCTGTAGTTCTTCGGGGACAGGCTGAGAGTGAAACACAAAACTATAGTGATATTAAAACATATACAAAACCCACTCATGCTCACCCCGCCACTGAGCCGACAAAGCCCCCAGCCATTCTTACAGCACCAAAAGAAGCGGCCTCCAAAACTCCAAGTCCAGAACGACTGAAAACGGTTTTTAAAATAAAAAAGTATTTCTGGAGAATTTCCAATATTGACACTGCTTTATTTTCATACCACTAGATTCATTGTTACATTTATTTGATTGATTGATTGATTTATTATTAGGTAAATAAAAGCATCAAATCCAAGAACAGCTATCAGATTCAGTGTTCTGTTTGTGAGAAACGACGCCAGCGCCTCACATGCAGATGCTGTAATTAAGAAATTACAACAGCTTCAGCATCAAACTCCTGTATAGACTTTATGACACCCACAAGCCAAATAGAAGCAGAGCTCTGATTTAGGGAGAGACGTTAAGGACCTCACTCAAGGATAAAAAGAGATTAACTGCAGCCACTTTGAATAACACACTAGAACATAAGACTGATGACTTACCTCCCATGTGATGACCAGTTCAGATCTGCTCCCCCCTCCTCCACCCACATCGCCTGGCGCTGCATCAGGAACTACACAACACACACACAAACACACACACACGGTTGGCATCTCCATGTAAAAAGCAATTTACAAAAATAGATGGCAGTAAAATCATAAATTGTTTGTCCATGGAGATCACAGCTTGAGGTTTTCCATCCGAGGAGGACGGATGGCATGATGGTGACTCGTTTCCACCGTACCTGCATCCTCTGTCCTGGTCTTGACCGAGACAGGACTGGGTTCTCCGACCCCAACGCTGTTCTTGGCCAAAACCCGGAACTCATACTCCACCCAGGCATTGAGGTCCACTACAGTGGCTGTCAGTGTGTTACCATCAATTTTCTCAGGCACTGTAAAGAAAAAAAGACAAACACATCATAACCATGAGCTTTTTTTTTTTTTTAAGTAAGGAAGTAGCGAAATAAAAAGGACAACAAACTCAACAGTATGCAGCAGCAAAAAGGAGTCATTCATAAAAAAAGAAAAGAAGTGTCACACACACTTGGATCAAGAGACAAATAGAGAGTTGATATGGAGGAGTGTGAAAGAGGGAGGTGACATAATGAACAGACGTGTCCACAGGACAGAAAAAAGTTTCTCTAATCACAAAAGTTAGGATTCTGTTTATTCCTGCGTGGGGTAACAAAGAGATCCGTTATACACACTGGAGTCCTCTTTGAAACAACGGCAGCCTCGCTGCATTACTGGAAATGATGAGGCTGTTTAGCCTTGGTATAAACGTATCTTTTGTGATCCAATCACAAGAGGATTGTTACCCTATATGGTGTGTGTGTGTATATATATTATCATTTTAATAGCACAAAACTGAAAGATTCTATAAGCAAGTGGGGTAATTTCTCACCGCACAACGAAGTTCTTATATTAATTGCTGCTAAATGCATTTGTAAAATCTACCACCAATAATAAAGGGTCGTCTTTCATAAACTTGCAAGAGTGAAAATCTTTAAACAGCTTATTCAAACAGCTGCGGAATATCATACATCCCGCCCGCATCTTTCTATCTTGCATCTCCTCGATACTGTTGCATTCGTAGCTGCTGTAGTCGCTATGAATGATCAAGTTTTCTGGAGTGAAACTGTTCTCAATTCAGTGTAAACTGATTAAAAAATGGTTCTCTGCAGTACGAAGTATCCAGGTCAAATATGAATCTGTGGATACAATACTCCACCATTTAGCATTGTTTGAAAGAGTGAGCTCTTTCAAACAAGCTCAAAATCTGCTTTCAAGTGCCTCTGCAGATTTCATCACCGCTCTAAATAATAAAACAGACAAATCATTACACCATTATGTCAGGAAATTTAACATCATAATGATTACAGTCAGGTGAGGTTTGGTTTTGACTCGACTGTCAAAAAGGACCTGATCTCCTTTGTGTGGAACAGCAAAGTCCAGGACTTCACAGAGAGCTAATCAGCTACATGCTATCAGGGTTTAGAGTTTTCTTTTAGGGGAAGAAGAACAAAAAAATATGCCATTCGAAAACATGAAAAACTCAACAGACCCGAGGAAAATTGCCAAAGTGATAATTAACGTTTAATATAATTAAGCGGCTTTCATATTGTATGCCATTTGATCTGTTTTGTAGATCAATACACTCGTTAAACTATTTCTTTTTTTTTGTTCCTTTGGTAAGGATTGCATTGAACCTCATTGTGTTTATGTTTCAGCATCACGTCTGTGTGATTCAGATTGAGACGCTTTACTCTTCCCAATTCCCAAAAGGATCTATTATTTCTCTTCATTTGATCCTTCTTGCAGTGGGCTGTTATTTTCACAATGCCTGCGGTGCAATTTGGGCTTCACCTCAATGACGTTTACAATGCCATTTAACTCTGCATGCTAAATTAATGTGTGCCTTGAAAATTTGGCAGGGCCCTTCGAGAGCATTTTCAATAAGCAGAACAAGAGCTGGATCAGGTGAACGTTCTGGTGCGAGGGCTGGGGCAGGTGTAAACCTCATTTAAGAGGTTCAAATGAGATCATGCCACATATGTTAACAATGACATACAGCTCCCTGGAGTACGACCTGCAACCCCCACATCTCCACGACTTTTGTTCACCAGCTACGCCTACACGCTGACCTCGAAAGCTGGGATCGCTCAGAATAATATCGCACGTGATAAAGATTAAATTTCATCTTCCTACCTGTGTTAACCCTCTGCCAGCCCACGGTGAAGGGAGTCCTGGTCTGGATGAGATAATTGCCGATGGGGCTGCCGTTGTCTTTGCCGGGGCTCCAGGCCAGCTGCGCTGTGCTGTCTGTCACCTCCTCCACCATCACAGAGTCTGGAGGACTGGGGGGGCCTTGTTCAATCACAGGAACAGACACGGTGAGATACAAGCATATGCAGCAGCACAGGCAGGACGGCAACTTGCGTGCTCGGGAATACTGCAAGAAAAATACAGGCTGCAAATCAAATTGTGCCTCAGCAAGAGATTGCTATGCTTAGCTGAAATTAATGCAGCGGTGGAATAAAATAAAAAAAACGAGAGAAAGATCTGAATTTTACCATCCGTTCTGTCATTCGCAAAGAATTAAAGGTTCATTCAAGACTTATCCTCCAATATTTATCCAGCTTGTAATCATTCCCCGTCAGGATCGTCCTGGTAATTGATCAATGAAACAGCAGACGGGAAAAGACGAAGGCTGTTAAATCATAAGGTAAAATATGAAAAAGGGCCTAGAAGCTCTCAAGGAGTGCTTTTATCATTTATTTTCTATTATCCCACCACTTAAGCAGTGTGATGTTTTACTTTAGTCCCGTCTGCTGTTTCCCATTCTAATGAATGTGTCGTCTCATCAGAAATAATAGACCACTGGAGACAGACGGCAGAATAATAACCCCCCCCCCCCCCCCCAGCAGCTCTGCTCACCGGCTCTGAAGTGGTCTCCAAGCAAAACATTCTAATTATTAGCATTAAATGATAATTCTCCTAAACAGTCAGTGCTTTGGAATTAAACGATTGATTTTGTCTTCATGGCTCGTGCACTACGAAAAGCGTTTAGCAGACGGTTAATAAGTAACTCCTGAAGTGAACGGTCGCGCTTACAGAAGCATTTAGCGGGCTGCCTGCATACATTTGGCCTTAAAGCGCCGGCTTTACAGATATCGATCTCCGTAAAGTCATTAGCAGCTCCAAATCTAAAATTACAAATACAAAACTCCGGCCGATAAATACGTATTATTGGAGCATGTAATCGAGGATCCATTCCTTATCCTCCTAATTATATCTTTGTTGGTTGAAACAAGAGGATGACTGTCTTGGTGGGATTTAAATAATCTTTTATTAATACTGACAGACTGTTCTGGAGTTTAGTGTGGATTTGGCAAAGGGCAAACTAATATCTGGCTGCATTATTTAGACTTCCACACATGCTAATGTTATTTTTATGTGAACTGAATATTGGCACAACATAAAAGTGAGGATGAACACCAGAATTTGTAATAATAATAATGAATAAAAGCAACATTGTACAGTGTTGTACTGACTGTATTTTCCTTCACAATGACTTCCAGGATGATGATGATGATGATGATGATGATGATGATGATAACGATGAGGATGATACAGCTGGCAACCAAACCACAATCAAGATGTTATCTGTGTAACGTGACCTTCTCCATCACCACTAGCAGCCTGTGAAGGGGTAGAGCGGCATCACAGAGCGGCGTGTGAAACATTTTCTTTAGCCATTGTAAAAAAAAACAAGAACCCAGATGATCATTCAAGAGCCTTTGATTCGGTGAGATATTATCATTGACCTTCAGCGCTGAGAGAAGAGTGGAACAGGATGTGAAATAACACCCTGCGAAGCGCCCAAAACGCGACCACTGCCTATTCATACCGGATAACACTCGAGTGCCAGCGCCAATGACACGGATGATCAGTACCATGTTTAGCGCGCTCACAAACGCCTATTTACATTCACACGCTTTTTCGCGCAATTGGCTGAGTTCTCACACTGTTGTGTTTTTACAGCTGCATTGTTTTGAGGACAAGTAAATGCAGTGACAAAATAACACCAGATTCTAAGTGTGTGTGTGTGGGGGGGGGGGGGGAGTTCACTGCTGCTTCTCCCACAGCATGCAACCAAGATAACAGGCTGGGACTTATTGAGTTAAAGTCTGGAACTATCTGTCCTGGAGATTTCTGCCTCCAACCCAAAATAAATGGAGGTGGTATTTTTCACGCTCACAGCTTTAAATAGTGACAAAAAAAAAAAAAATCACCAGTAACATCTCTTTCAGATTTGGTGTCCCCATTTCTTCAGGTAACACGCAGTAAGCAGAAAAAGTGGTGGCAGTTAGTTGTTTTTAATGAACAGCATGTTCTGTCAGATTCCTCAGATTTTTATCCTGTCAGTGATGGAAACATGAAAGAAATTCAGTACAATTACAAAATGACTGCATTTAGGCATAATTTCCAGATCATTCCATTTTACTTATGTCGTTCCATTTGAATACCCTCTTTGCCTCTACTCCATTACAATGAAGGGTTATTTTCACTTATCAGACAATTAATTGTAATTTTTAAAGACACTGTCTCCCTGGTTCTCTTTCAAGAACAAACAGTCTTCTCTCCTCTGAACTATTCAGGCAGTTGTATTTTTTTTGTGAATATTTGAATATTTGATTTCTATTTATAAGAGCAAATATTGGTTTTCTAGTATTTTATTTAAAAAGGGTTTGTATTGTCAACAAAAAAACAAGCATGAAATATCATCCACTACAGATTGCTTTTCAATGAAGACAGAAATAAGTTATTTAAATTATATCTCTTAAATGTATTTCTTTTGAACTTATGAGAGAAAATATTACATTTTCTAAAAATGTCAAATAAACAGAATGCCTAGAATTTCCAAATATCAATATTTAAAAAGATATTGAGTTTTTGATTCACGGCCTCAGAAACAAATTCCACTTGCAGAATGAGTAATGTAACCATGGAAACTAAAACCAGAAATTGTGAAGCTCAATTAGATAAATGTCAAACTAACACGAAACCAAACAAAAAATAAAAAAAACAAGACCAAACTAAACAAAATTATATTTTTAATATCAAGCTGGAAGAAAACAACAAATATAACTTACATTTATCTAACTAAACTAACTAAAAGATGGGGATGCTAATCAATCGCCTGTAGGTAAATGACACATTTCTTTATCATCTGCGTGAATCCTTGGTGGTTTTATACACTATCTGCGTTTAGTAACCAACCGGAAGAGTTACTTGTGCCCTTCATGGACGGGTGGGGGGGGTGGGGGTGCGGGGGTAGGTGTTTCTGAATACCATGTTGACTGGCAGGTTGCTAGATTGCTAAATAACATCCTAATCGACGTGCCTGTTAGAGGTTTGCGGTTGTGAACAGGCAAAGCCATTCCTCGTGCTCCGTGACTGGTTTTGCGATTCAGCCTCATGCTTTGTTGGCCAACATTTGAAGCCATTCGATCCAAGTGATGAGACATCCACGACAGCTGCCGTCAGCAGGAAGTGTAAATAATGGAGCATCCCAGTCAAAGACGAGTTTCTCTCAAGTCAATACCCGGGCTAATCCTTTTCCACGGGCCTCTGTTTGACAAACAGCTTCATTTCCACTTAGTCCTGAGCCATTTCTTTGAAAAGGGGTGTTTATTAATGCTACTTGGCAAGAAGATATTGAGCATGTCAAGTTAAATTAAATTAAGATATGGATCCAAACCATTCCAAGCCTTGGCATCAGAAATTACCCCTCCCTTCATTTGTCCTTCGACATATTTGTGTTGTGTCAATTTGCTGAGCTATTTGGGGTATCAGCAGCAGGAACATCCCTCCTCTCACGCCGCAAGCAACACAGAAGTTCTTGTATTTTCCTTCGGCTGATGCAACCCTTGACAACTGCGTCTCTGCGGCGCCTCACATACTGCACAAAGGAAGAGCAGACAGGAATCTAAACATTCTACTGTCAAGTGCTTTGCAGCAATATTGAAAATGTGGTCATTACTACGGGAGAAGGAGAGAGAAAAGCCGCAGAGAGCTGATATTCCAATAACGCTACCCAAATGTGTGACATTCTCTCCTTCCAGACATCGCTGAATGCAATATGAAAGAGAAGTAAGCCTCCTTTATCAAATGCCACCAAGCGAACTTCTACCAGAAATGAGAAGGACATGAAAACTGCGTGCACTCTGGTGACACCTGGGTGATTTTCATGAGAACAAGGGCATTGTGTGTTGGAACTGCAATCACAGCTGAAACAAAACTCATTTAAGTTTGAAGCCGAAATGAACATTGAAAGCTCTGAAAGTCAGCACAGTTAATAATGCTCAGGGGACATCAACGCAACGTCTTCATTTCTGTCTTTTCATGCAAAACAGCAGCTCTATTTGGTAAAAAAATAAAACAATAAAACATCCACAGCCCAATTGAACAGCTACTACACGTGTCCTGAAGCAGGACGTGAACTGTTGATGGAGTTGATCCATGTGCTTTCTGCGTGGATGAGGGGAACATTCTCAAGTCCTTTTTGTCCGTTAAGGCAGAAAAGCGCTAAGCAAATACAGTCCATTTCCAATTTGCGCTGAAGTCTGGGATGAATGTGTTGATTTTTCTAAATCCTGCATGAGAGCGCCGTTTTAATTAGTGACTGCAGAACAGACAGGGAGGTTTTCTTACCTTTCACAATCAATACAGCTACGGCTGACAGGCTTTCCACGTCCGAGTCCACCACACAGATATATTTGCCGGCATGGTTAAGCTGAATGTTCCTTATCATCAGATCTCCTGCTGCTCTCTGCCAATGAGAGGAGGAGGTTTTATGTAGCATGAAAGATAACAGACCTTGTGACAGCTTATTAAAGAATGTAGCCAAGCATATATAAGGTGCAGTAAATAGCACTGCCAAAAACATATTCGGATTCCTGCAGTTACTTGGCTGCGAGTCCGCGACGTTTAAAAGGATCTTTTACGCTGGAGATATATTTTACACATATTGCTTTGACAGCTGGTGCAGTCAAAGTCAGATAAGAAAAACATAACGAACAATTTATGAATATGACAGAACCTCTTAGTCACACAGTGCCGGCAAAAGATGAGCTAAGGTGAAGAGAATCAAGGCCAACATCGTTTGCGACCAGAGTTTAGTTTGTAACAAGGCTTTGACTATTTCACTTGCTTTTCCTTTGCGTTCATCACCGTGACCGTCACAACCTGCTGCAAGAAGCCGCGCAAAGACGTTAGAGCTGTTGAGTTAAGTTGTTTTTGGTTCAATTGGTGAGGCAAAACAATAATAATCAGTATGGATTCTCACCTGAGGCAGTAAGCAGCAACCCCCGGTGAAGACATTCTCCTGATATTGGCAGGAGAATGTGAAAAGGACAGCCAACAGGTTTTTTTTTTTTTATTGCGGAAATTAAATTCCTTCACGCACAAAGTAAAGTTCAAAATCTCTTTTGACTCGGGGAAGGAGCTGCCTCCTCTTGAAAGAACGTTGTCAAACACACAAGGGGGGAAAGTGGTTAATCTCAAAGGGCACGAGGCTGTTCTGAGAGAGTTTTGACATTTTGGGGCTCCTTTAAGAGACACCATTAACGATGCGGATCCCCCTTTCTTCACGAGGGGCTGTGCAGCAGGCTATGTCAAAGAGGGATTTAAAAAGACTTGGCAAAAGTATTTAAAAAAAAATTGATGACTTCAGATGGCTGAGCGTTGGTGAGAGAATTGCGCTTGGAAAAAAAATATGACATCCTGCCACCATGGCTGAGCAATTACCACATTACCTGGGTGATGGTTTTAATATCAGGAGCATATTTTGACATGGCAAACACCAAATACAATTGGGGGATTAGCGTGGGCTGAGTGGCGTGTGCGTTCTTCTAAAGAATTCCGCATGCCCACAGCTCATCACAGGGGATTCTGAGAATCTGGACGACATCACAAAGCCAGCCATGATGTCAAACCACAAGCTGTCTCTCTCAACTAATCACCCGAGTGAAGTGAAGCAAGATGGGAAGGAGGTGTCAGCTGGCCATTCGCACATTCTTAAAATGCATGACTGCGGGCCACTCACCCCGCCCACAAGCTCAAAGTGGCCGTCTCCCTTGGTGATGAGTTGTCCGTTGAAGGCCCAAGAGAAGGACACGTCGAGGACGGGGTCGCTGACGACCTGGCAGGGTAACACGATGCTCTCGCCCACAATGATCTCCATGTCCACCGGCCCCTGGGTGATTCTGGTTGGATCTGCCCCAGCCCGCCCCCCAACCGGGAAAATAAATACATAAACTTTAAGAGATAGAGCAATTCTTACCGCTACCAAAAAGGTATTATTTATTGCCGGCATGGGCTTGTTTGTTTGTCTGTTCATTAACTTTCTTCAAACACAAGGATATCTGCAGGAGAACAAAAACTGGATTGGAATATTAAAAATGGAATTATAAGAGGGAAATAAATAAAGATGAATACCCAGCAGTGCAGTCCTACCCCCCACATGTAGACAAGGGCCATAGCGGGGGCAGCACTTGGATGTGCTTGTGCATATGTCAAACATATCTCTTCTTTAATCCTCAATATTACCCCCACTTGTCAGTGAGATATGTTTTTTAAGTAAAATGTAGACAGAGGGCAGATCAGCATTTTCCACCACACACCAATGCTCTTATTGCCAGCAATAATGGCCAGAGATATCAGATATGTCACCCAGCAAGACCAGCACGGCTCAAATCCAGTAATCTCTTCAAGATTCTCCAGCACTGAGCTCTAGTATTTTTGATTTATTTATTAAATTACAGAACATTCAAGCCAGCCAACCTGCGTTTCACTTCAAAGGCAAGGATTTGAAATGAATTCCTTTATCTTGTGGTGTGAAACTGGTTCAAGAGATAATGCCGAATTGTAAAAGCGGCTATTAGAGGGTTAGTGCTTCCACAAAACATTCCCATTCACTGTCTTCAAACATGTAGTCCACCGCTTGCTTCGGTCATGTAGTTAGTTTCATGACAATAGCGACAGGAATCAAGTGTGTTGTTCTCATAAAAGCTCAAACAACTTACTAAATTAGAAATACATCTTATATCATTTTTGTTTTCAAAATGCATTTTGTAAAAGGCAGTGGAGATCATTGTTATTATGAAAAGTAACTGAGACATCACATCAATGGTTTAAAAGGTACACAAGGGACAGAGTACTCTGCGGAACACACGGAGACACACTCTAATGCATTAAGTCACAGGCAGAGGAGCGTTATCTCTACAAAGGAACGTCTCAAGAAAGTCTTAAATAACGTGATAACATGAAGCCTGCCACTACTACCCTAATACCCCAGGCAAGAACGGCTCTTCTGACATCCTGATAGATGTAATGAGCTTCTCAGTGCGTCCCGAACACAAATGCGGGATGCTGCTGCCGAGAAAGACAGATAATTTAAAGTCTTATATTTGATCTAATTTAACTAGACGTGTCCCCTCAGTTCTTAAGCTAATAATAATAATCAATGTCTGAGGCACAGCTCCGAGTCACTCATTGAATTACAGCATTGAAGGGAAATGAATGAATGTTTGCATTGGCCTGAACGCAACCATGCAAAAACACATCAGACAAAAGCATTCAGCACATTAGTAAAATAACCAACTAGAGAAAACACGGCTATCACCTGACAACCTGATATCGCCGTCTAAAAGCCCTCCTCACTGACAATTTTGCAGCACATTGGTGGTTTCAACTGCTTGGAGGACAACAATGATGGAGTAGCCCCAAAACACCTTCCGAGTGCACGAGCGCAGCCAAACAACTCAATAAAATCAAACTGACATCCAAGGGATAGTTTTTTTCCCTCCACTAAGAGCATTAGTGAATATTACAACCCTCAAAAAAAAAAAGAATACTAATCTAAAAGTATGTAAAGGTGTAGTATTTATGAAAGTTGACTCGTCTTCAAAGAAAGCAAACATTTGACATGCTCCTTAGAGAAATAAAAAAGATAAGAACGTTTATTCAAGTTTTCTACGCGCTGGTTATTGACTCAAGCCCTCACGGTACAGTAGGTCTCTCTTTTTAATCCATACTGAGCAAGACATTCTGCTTACTAAGTGGCCCACGCAAACATTTGGCCACTTAGCAGCTGCCCTCACCGGTAACGAGGAGCCTTCCAGTTGTACTTGACATGCCAAATCTATTGCGAGCGAAGCACGTATAGCTGCCCGCATCAGATTTGCTCGCGTTGGCAAGTCTCAGCGTTCCATCGGGGGAAAGTGTGATCCTACAGGAGAGAGCAGCACTTTACAAGTAAAGAATCACATTATCAGCAGATAAAACCTCTGATACGGGATCTGTTGAAATGTCAAACTGCTGGGATGAATAATTACACATAATAAAGACATGCGCACTCAAAGATCTGTTGCAATATCACCGTAACAGCTGCACTGGAATAGCCATCAGTTTAGGCATTACCTGTCACTGGTGTGAATAGGCAGGTTTCCTTTCTTCCATAATATGCTAGCGATGGGGTAGGCCTGGGGTTTACATTCTAAAGTGACCGTCGATCCCGCCTTGGCTTTGAGCAAAGCTCTGAGAATGTTCCCTGTGAAGTCCGGAGCAGAGGCTGATGGGAAACAAAGACCGACTTCAGTAAAAGACTGCGGCTGGGCATCTGAGGTAAATAAATATAGCACTAAATCACAAGGTGATGATATTTTAGTCCACTATGTGTAAAATGGATTCATAGACAGGGCCTTCACTTATCTTAATAAAATATTTATGTAAAAGACCGTGATTATTATTAATCTGGGAATTCTGTATCTATTACCCCCATCCGCGTTGTAGCACAAAAGTAAATCCGGATATCACAGAGCGAGAAAAAAAACTATTTTCAAATGTGTTTGCCCTCAGAAAACCATCCCGAGAGACCCCATTATCCAGTAATCCAGACAACCTTTACAAAAGACAGCAAGTTGACCTTTAGGATTCTTTGGCAACAATGATCAGAGGATTTAAGGGACACATAAATGCCGTCCTACCTAAAACCATTAGTTCAGCGGCAAAATATATGACGCTGTGTTTATTCTCAGCCACACACTGGTACATGCCGGCATCAGATAGCGTCAGCACTGGCACTGACAAGATTCCATCCTCCACATGGATTCTGTCCTGTGAAGAAACGGATGAAAGAAAGTCATTATTACTGGAGACTTGAAAGTAGCTTTTGGTCGAACCTGCTGGCGCCGTTGGCTGGGGTTAGAAGCCACTGTCAACGGACACAGATCAAACCAGGATCATGTTGCAGAAACAGTATCAAAGCAGAACCTTGCTTTCCAAATCTGCTTTTTCTAGCCATCTTGTGAAACCGGTCTTTAGTGTGCATCAGTCTGAACCGCTTCTAGAGGCTTTCAGGGCTAATATCCAAAAGTGAATTGTGACCACGTGCAACTTTGAGTCTTATGTGGCGGCATTCTTTATTGTCTTGTGAAATCCAATCAATAAATGACATTTGAAAAGTGTCCTTTCTTAATAATAAAACTTTTATACGAGGTTGTATTTGCAGTCTAGCGCAAAAGAGAAAGTGTCGCTTTGAACTGCATCGCTGATGTAATGCTGGAAGCAAAATGAAGTTTAAAGCACTGCGTCGCAAAATACGGTGCGCTGTTGCATACAGTACATTTCACCAGAGATAAAAATTCATTGTCCCTTAACATGGAGGAGCTTAAACATGCTCCATGAATAATGAAAACGAACCACTGGCTTCATTCAAGGATATGAAGCAATCTCTGAGGGACGCCATAGATCCACTCTCCAAGAGTGTGTAATCGGCCAAGGGAGAGTTACATCCATGTCTCATCACTGGCACACCTCAGCAAGATGTTTACACTCTCCTCTCATCTCAGGCTAAATTGCACTTGGGAAAATTTGCAACGTGTTTGATGCCACGGCTCTCTAAAATGAAAGGATGAGCAGAGGCTGAAGATTAAGTCTTTAAAATGAAATATTGGAAGGTGGTAGAGGCAATTTACCCCCGAGAGAAGCTGTTGGCCATTCTTCAGCCACGTGTAGGAGGGCTTGGGCTTCCCATTGGCTCGGCACTCCCAGTACAGTCTCTCCTCTATGACAAGGGCTGTGTCCTTCAGGGCCTGGATCCACTGAGGCTTGGCTGGGGAAACAGATTTATGCACCAGTGAAATGTGTGACGAGAAGCAGCAGGACAGATTCAAAAGCAGCAGAACTATTTCACTTCATATGCTGCATCAGAAATAGTTCAAAGGAAAGCACGATTGACAGCTGAAATAAGTGGAAATCATACAAATGTTAAGAGAATGGGTTTGATTTAAAGAGGGGGAAAGAGGAGCGCGTGGAGCATCCCTTACTTTCATCACTTAAATGTGTCAGCAGCCTTTCGCAACTGCAGATGATCACTGAGCAAAAAGCGGGAAGCTCGCGCGGTGGGTTAAGGGCGTCCGGCGCTCCCACCCACACCAACCTGTCACATTAATTTTGTCTTACTCATCTCGAACACAAACTCATCCTGCATCTTACCTCTTACATATTTACAGCTTTTCAAGAATTTTCATGGGTAGAGTGCTGTGCCCATAATAAGCACAGCTCACTTCGCAGGCATCGTACATGCCGTCAGCTCCAATTTCACGAGTGCCATTTTCCCATTCACTCAAAAATTCACAACTGAAGAAAGCCAAGAAGCCGGAAAATTCAACAGCTCTTATTATTTGGGTAGACGCAATGACCTTCTCTGGCTCTGTGGATGCTAATGAGTGGTGAGAATTATTGCAATTATCAGAGTAACAAATAAATCCCTACCAGGTCGCATACTAACATCATTAAACACAAAAGAGGACGAATGGAGGACCCGAGACATTCTTAATCATTTTGCAATTAGCAATAAATTTAGTGTCATCTTAGCAAGCCAAACAAGAGTCTTTTTATTAGAGCTGCAGAATATATAATGTCAGCATCAGCATCACACATATGCAATGTAAAACAGGAAAATGAACCCAAAGACGTCGCATTCAAATATTTTGCTGCTTGATACTCATTTAAGTGAAAAATAAAAGTCTTAATAACTATAGGCTTGATAATCTTCCAATATGTAGTTTAAGCATCTGTTTCTCCAATATCGTGCAGCCCTTCTTCATACCATAGAAAACCAGTCGACCAGTGGCTGTGTTCTTGCCCATCCTGTTCTCGGCCACACACTCGTATCCTCCGGTGTCATCCTGCTGGAAGCTGGGGATCTCCAGCACTGCATTTGAGTACTTCATTTTCACTTTGCTGGGGAAAGGGATGCCATTCGCCCTCTTCCAGGTGATCTCGGGCACAGGGCTGGAGGAAATAATGGGAAACCTCAGGGGAAAATGAATCACTTTCCTTTTCACATTTAATGCTGTCTTAAAGGTTTCAGTTGTCTGTAATACACCGGCAGTAAAAATGTCTGATGGAGTTTGAAGTCTATTCAGTGTATTTTCTAAGGCTGAATGGCTTAGAGTTAACTCAACCCAACAAACAAATATAATACGGCTTTCCCCGCAAGGTTTCCAGACCACTTATGATGGCTTGATTCCACAGTCTAAAAGACATAATTGCCGCAGCAATTTACTATCCAGGATTCCAGAGGTTTCTCAGCTGGAATAAGAGAGAGGAGCAGAGTGAAAGCATGCTTCAAGGAATCCGGCTTACTTCCCAAGGGCGAAACATTCCAGCGTAACTGTTGATCCTTTTGCAGCAGATACATTGTCTGGGAAATTAACTTCTATTTTCGGCTCATATTCACCCATCACTCCTGTGAAGAGCAAGCACGAGAACTTTGTTCAGTCTTCCATTATTCATGACTTACAACCAATATGGCTTGCATTAAGGACAAAAACAACAGCGCCGTAAAGCTAACAGAGGAGAAATAAAAAAAGACACATGAGCAAACATTCCCTCTTGGGTAAACTCAAAACAGAGCCTCAGTGAAGTGCACATTTGCCAGAGTGCAGGGAAATACCAGCAAGGAATAATTTAAATCTGATCTTGGTGGAGTAGATTTGAAATTGTGATTTTTCTTTATTTTTATTTTAGCTTGTCTGGCTGTTTGTCTATTATCTCAAAGGTTTAAGTGGGTGTCTCTCAACCTCTGGTGTTTTGCTGTTGATATCAGTATTCAGGGAAGACAGCTGACACCAGGATAAGAAAGTCATGCAATGGTATTTAAATTTATGCAGCTACATGTACAGTATGCTGAGTGGAAACTAACTGTTTGAGCCACCGGAACACTCAGTGTAATGGTCCAATGATGTATAGCTGATGTTTAATTCATTCTGAAGGCAGTGTATATTCAGGATTTCTTTTTCTTTTTTTGTGTGTGAATAGAACAGCGTGAGGCTTCATGTGAAAGCACAGGAAAGGCTTTTAAAAATAAGGCAAATTAAAATGGAGCTAAGTCAGCACAATGTAGATTTGGGTGCTTTGTTTGCTGGCCTACATTAAGTAGTCACTTGGTCACTTACAGCCACAGTAAGAGCACTCATGCTTGTATGATGATTGAAGCCCCTTGAGAGCAAAGGTCCTAATACGTGGCTGAAAGACATACTCGTCACATCACGCCTGTGAGCGGCCGCCTTACCATCTGTCCTGAGGATGAGAGACGTGGGTGAGCTGTGGACTTTGCCCTTTGTGACGCTGTTCATCACCACACAAGTGTAATTGCCCACATCAGAGGGCTCAACCTTGGCAATGTAAAGGTTTCCGGTCTGCTGGGAGACGAAGCGTCGATTGTCTTGTTGCACAAAGTACGGGTACTCGTTGAAGACCCATGCAAAAGAAAGGTCTGGAAAACAAAGTGTGCAAATCAAGGATGCCATACAATGTGGTGCAAAATGTTATTAAGAGTCTTGTGAATAATGGTGTTTAAGATTATTCTTAGATTTTGTCAAAACGTCTCGCTAAAATGTTCCATAAATAACCATGGCGGTTAAAGACGTGAGAATTTACCTCCAGAGGAAGTGGGCGTTCCACAAAGTAAAACCACTCCTTGTCCTTCCCGGACTGACACCGCACTTCTGGTGTGGACTTTGAAATGGTCTAGGTCTGGAGGAAATAAACGAAAGAAAAAAATCACAGCAGGATCTCACAAATCATAGTGGAGTATTAAGCTCAAAGCGAGACTCCGACAAGCGAAAGACATTCTTGTGACAGTACAATGCCTACGAGAAAAAAGGCAGGGTGATGGAGAAAAGAGTTGGTACACATTAGTAGCTCTGCAAAAGAAAAAAAAGTACTTATGTTTGATCAAAGATATTCAATGACATGGCTTCCAGTTTGGTGAGAACAGTGTTCAATGTCCCATCTGTGAAAAGATTTCATCATGGGTTAGGTTGTAACTGGAAAAATCAGCCCATAACACAACTATTCTCGGTATCTATTACATAAAATACTTCAAAACAATACCAATATCTAGTTGTTTGACATTTTTAATTAAAGTAGGTTGAACAAGTTACCAGTTCTCCTTAAAAAGCATTACATCCAAATAGTGCTGAGAAAGGAAAGAACCAACAACCCATATGGTGATGGCAGAAGTGTGAGATCATCACAGGACAATGAATGAGATGCAATAAAGTGGATTAAGCACAAATGCTTTCTAAGCTTTCCTGAGCAGTCCTATGATATCAAACAGATTTCCCTTCAAATATACCAGGAAAGCATCAACATTACTTTCATGAGAGTCATTTGTGCCCAACTGAAACAAGCCAAGGTGAGACTGATTAGATTAGTCTTACAGGTATAGCCAATCACAAATGATAAACAAGGAGCAAAAAGTCACAATCCGCATATTTTCTAACCAGCTCAACACTGAATCTCTCAAATAGAAAAATGCATGAAACAAGCCCTTTCAAGCCACCAGGTCTATAGCATATGCGATAAGGTAATATCCACAGGCACAGCTGCAGACATCCAAGATAACTCAGACAAGTTCATGCAGTCAGCTCTGAGGCGAACAAAATAAAGAACATCACCTTCAAAGAGTTTGGAGGAGGACAAGAACTAAGAGAAATGGCCTATGGCATGAAGAATAGACTCAGGACAGAAGAAAAAACTGATATCAAACATGGAACAATTGCTGATAAAAACCAACATCATTCTAAGCATTATTTTGTTATACATTCAGTCATTCTACCAATCTACTTTTCCATCTCTACTCATTTGTCTGACTGTGTGTGTCTACATGCAATACATGCATTTACATGAGTGTGTATGAATGTGTAAGGTCATGCATCCACTGCACCATGTTGGTATGTGTATATGCATTTACAGATGCACCATGTACAGTGAGGCTATATTTGAATATTTTTACACCATAAAAAAAAAACATAAATAAGGCTCCAGTAAATACACTTAATTGATGCAGGCCTGCTTGTGCTGCAGTCGGTCAAGCTGTTTTTTAAGGTCACATGCAACAGATTGGTGCAACATCCTCCGTTATCACGTTGGGTTTGATCGACCGTGAACCTCCGCCGCATCCCGCCTGACCTGCTGTTGTGAAAATGGGAAAAATCCAAATGGCAAGTTGTGTTTTTTGCGTGGCTTTATAGAACAGACTGTTGATGAATTAAGTCAACACTGGGAGGAAAACAGAAATAGAGGGAAGATATTTGTGTGGGAATGCATTCTTTAAAAATATTTCCAATGAAAAACATGAAGAAAAAGACCCAGAGCACGTCCGAAATGTTTACTTGTGATCAAGTGCCGTGATGAAAAGCGAAGCATCATACTCAGACTGTCCCCACATCACTTTAACATTTAATGTAGCTCCATGCCACATACTGCAAAAAATATCGCCCACCCAGCTCCACGTGAAACGGAATTTCTCACCAAGACCAGTTGCATCCTATTTCCTTGTGAAAGAAAACAAAAGCTGATCAACTCTGACTATAACTCACAGGCAAACTGCAGACTTGCTCTCCTGCTGAGGACGGCTCCCACAGTGTTGTACGCCATACACTGGTACATCCCTGCATCCTGGTCGCGGTCCAGACTGCTTATAATGAGGTTGCCCCCAGACAGACGCCGTCGGCGATCCAAGCCCAGATTTATGACGGTCCCATTCAATGACCATCTGCGAGGGCAAGGACACGATCAGTCCCTGGCAAAACATCCTGTCCATGTCTTTCCACCAACGGAGGCGTTCTGACAGGAGACACTGTAGTCACTTGAAGTGAGAATAATATACTGTACATTTGTGCTGCTGTGGAGATTAAAGATTACTGTTGTGTTTTTAGCAGTCATTTCCTTTCCTGTCTTGTTTCAGCTTCACAGACAAAGGAATCAACAGTCACGAAGAGCATCTCGGGGAAGACCGCGGATAAACATTTTGCACACGTGAGTCACATTTCATTTCTTTCCCTTTTTTAATTCTTGCCAACTCATTATTTTAAAAACCGGCATCTTCAAAAGAGCACATTCTGCACATTTTATGGTGGTTATTTTTATACCCGTCGGTCTTTTTATATTGAATGTTTGTTTTTATTTTATTTCTACCACCTTCTGCTGCTGAAACTCTTCCATCTATGACCGTGAGAGCGTTCTATGTCTTCCATCAGTCTTAGCCATAATCATCCCCCCCTTTCTGCCACATTGTATTAACATAATGCGATATTATTCCACCTTTGACTCGTCATTAGGCTGCAACATTAGCACTTGGCAAGAGGTAAAAGTGGGCGGATGCAACAAAGGATGTTTTTTTTTTTCACACCCCTTTTCACCTTCAATTACTTCTTCCTTGCAGTTATCAGGTGTGGACATTTAAAACTAGAAAATGTAAGACCTGGGATAAAGCTGCCCAGCTTCTGGAAAGAAATATGTACTGATGTGGAAATACCATTTCTCCTATTATAGCAGGATAAAAATTGCCTCCGTTTAAATGTGCCCACAAATGTAAAAAAATAAGCAATGAAGTAACCAATTATGTGATGCACACCTTTAGGGCTCCTTTAAGACATTATGAAACTTCACTGAGCTACCCCTTTACATACAGGTGGATGGACAAGGGTAACTATTTGTGTAAATAATAATTCCTTGTTCAGCAGACTATGATTGCACAATGAAATAAATGAAGCACATTAAAGAAGAAAATATTGAGCTGATCCACTGATTTGAATAAGCACCACTATTCAACTGAAGCATGCTTTCCTTCTCTAAAGCCACAACGCTCTTTAAATGCTGTTCAAAAATGGAGCGTTGATGAGTTCAAGGGCAGAGCACCTTTCAAGAATGTTCCATCATTTTTCCTCAAAGCACAACAAAAAAATACATTTATTTTATTTTCCTTGAGCCTCACTCTTATATTCTGCTTTCCTTAAGAGGCAATAAAAGACAAGGAGGCCAGAATGGGCAATTTTCCAAAATGCTTTCAAGTCTAGCTTCCAAAAGAATTTTTTAAAGAATAGATCCAATCCACTGAATATTGATGAGTGCTTGCTGCTATATGCTGGACTAACTAGATAGCTTTGTTCCTGCATGTACTATTAACTGGACTAATTATTGGACATATTGTCTCCAGCTACCATTTTCACCTCTTTTTGACCTGCCCTGTTGTTTAGTGGTACCAGAACATCGGAATGATAATAACTCCATAACTAAATTACACTGCTGGATAATCTTCTTGTGAATGCATGACCATTAGACCACAGAGAAATCTCAGCATTCTATAAGATCATGAAATCCAGAGCCAAAGGCCTCAAACCTCAGGTCAGGTAAAAACTTTCCCATCTTTTGGGAATTTTTAAAAATGGCCTATTTTTATGACCTTCTGTGGTGAAGATGTTTTTATGTATAAGATGTGGCCCTTCTCACATGATTTCCTATGCTTCTACAATGCGCATCCTACGAAGGTCTCATCTTTTTGTGAGTGACAAGGCTGGCAGAAGAAAGGCAAGGAAGAGCCGTGTGAAGCCATTTACACTTCAAGAGAAGAGCCAGAGAGGTGCTGCAGGCATGGAGAGCCGAGCACGGCTCATCCAACCTATAATCAGTACATAGAGATATCAGCTCTTATCCAAGCAATTTGAACCTGAACTAATGGGCGATTATCATTCGGCATTTACTTCAGGGAGATTTAAGATGGACTGACGTCGATAATATCTGGCAGAGATGGCGAAGGGTTAGTTAATAAGAACAGGTCAAGACTTCAGGACAGCAAAGCTGGCAGATGCAAAACACTGTTTGATGTCACACCCAAATTACATGTTTTCAGCACTGATTAGTATACGTTACACAAGGTCCTCTTATGACATTGGCATCTCAGAAAATGTTTTCACTGAAGAAGACAGGAAAGCAGAGAAACTGCCTATGAGTTTCCTGAAAGTGCATAAAAAAGCAATTACTGCTCCTGGTTACTACTTACTGAATTACAGTTTTTTGCCAGAACTTTTTACAACCAAGTTATCAGAAATGATTTTGGAATGAAATGTTTATAGAGATTTTATGGCAGATTTTTCTTGTTTTAATAGTACAGATAAACTTATATACATATATTTTTTTAAACCTTAAAAGGATGCTTACATCTTGATCTAAATTCCTGCACAGTCCTTTACATGCTAGTCTCACCTGTACTGAGGAGGTGGTATCCCCTTTGCATCACAGGCCAGAGTAGCTTCTTCTTCTATCGAGTCCACAGGAATGAATAAGTCACCAGGCTCCATTCGCCATCTTGGACCATGGTATAATCCACTCTCAAGACAATCTGTCAGAAATATTGACAGCCTTATGATAACAGTGAAAGTAAAGGCCAATTTTGAAAGGGGGCCACTTATTTAATTCCTCATTTTTCTGAGAAACATATGGGAACTGACTCAGTGTGTTTCATATTATCTTGAGGTGTTGCAAAGTGCCTATTCGCTCAGATGCATAATATGAATCAAATGACAATAAACACCTGAGACTGCAGCACTGTAATAGGATGCCATTCCCGAGAATACAAATTTTTAAATGTGGCTTTTTCGTCCATCAATTTTTATTTACCGGTAATAAGATAGAAAAGGGAAAATAGGAAATTTGTGACACAGAAGCTCCAACCGGAAACAACTAGTGTGCGCTCTTATTGATAGACGTCTGTGTAGGTTCTCAGTCATCCAGGTCGAGGTGACTTATTGCTAGATTATAAACAACAACAAAAATAAAACTGAACTTTGTGCTGCTATCAATTCACAGTGTGTTCAAATGACGGACATCAGTCAATGATCCCTGCCTATGTGAACAACGGGACCCACCGGCATCAAAAGCAATAACTTGACAAACTGTAAAAACTAATTAAGAGATGCACACTTTTACGGAAAACAGGTGTGAAATTTCATTGAAATCTGTGCATCAGTTTTTAGGGTATGTGGATAGCCCTTACCGCATATTAAATGTGGACAGATGAGGGAATGGCATACGCCTCCATATGTATGTCAAAATTATTGTACATTATGTCTAAAGAAACACAATTTCTTTTCCCATTTCAAGAAGTAATTATTAGTCTTTCTTTCTATTTATGTAGTAATTTTTTAAAATGTATTTCTACAATAAAGACTTTTACAGCATTTCTAAGTCACCATTACTAAAACAATCAAATCGATCTCTTTCCTGAACTACCAACAGCAAAGGCCAAAAAATGTGACTTCACTTTATTAACTATAATTACTTTAGTCTATAATTTCAATATGAAAGCGATACAAAAACGGAGCCAGGCTGACAAGACCTCATTTCCCAGGAGACTTCATGTCCAGTGGCTGACAGACAACGATGCAAAGTTGAAGAAAGGCTTATAAAGAACCAATCTAAATGCAGATGGTGTCATTATTTAACAGCCATTATATATTGTGCTATCAACCTTCACTACATAATGATACTTTAAGACAAAAAAAACATTGTTCATATTGCCGGGTTAAGTAACAGAAGTGTCAGTTTTTGCTCTGTTTTTTTTTAACTACATAGCTATTTCCAAGCGAAGGCATGAAAGAGACTCCCCAGTCACAGAGAAATGAAGAGGAAGTCTGAGAGGACTGAATCTGTCTCGCTGGAAGTCAATACTGAGATGGGTTCTTTTAAAACTCGTTCAAACTCTTTGACACAACACGATTTTTGGCTTTTGAGCTATAATCTGGCAACTATAAATGTCGAAATGAGAAAGAATCATTACTCAAATAAAAAGGAGGTTTACCTGCCAGACAGTCAATGATTGATAACAGCAGAAGTTGTTTCCATGGCAACGTCATCTTTGGCAGGCAAGGGCAAATGAGCGTTTCATCCAATAAGCTTTGAAATGGCACTCGTGTTCCCTAAGAGAAGGGAGCTTGACCTGTTGGAGCAAGAGATTTGTGGTTAAACACCACAGAATATGTATTCCAGTTCAGCTTCCTTCAAATGAATGATCTCCAATATGAAGGAAGAGCAGAAGTATGAACAGGATAACATTTGTTTGGTGCAGCATGTGTCATATTTCCTCTGTCTACTCTCATGTTCCCAGTCAGTGGCACTTAGTGCACTGTGGTTTGGCTGACGTGCACCTCAAGATTTCTGCGTATGACACCAGAGGCATATGGAGTGAAGTCCATGCCAATCTATTAGGGGAGTGACCAACGCCTTAGCTCATCCCTCACTTGGAAAGATTCACTCTGGCTGCCTGACGAGACTTGGACCTGAGAATTGGGTGCCGTCCAATCAATTAGATTCACCCACAGCAGCATGTGTCTCCCCACATGCTGGGTTGCGTCAAGACAGCCTGATGAGGAAGCCATTCCACCCAGGACCATAATCAAGGACAAGTGTCTGTCTGCTCATAGCATGTGTTGCAAATTGCAATGCAGCCTCTTCTTGCAGAAGGAGACTAAGCGAGTAATGATGCAATTATGAAATGTCAAACACACACGGCACCGACAAACCATGCAAAAACACAGCACTGAAGTGGGCAGTCACACACTGGTATGCACATTCAGATCTGCCTGCATCACTGTGCCACTTGCACGGAAACATGTACGCGACCAAGCACACAAAAGGCACACTATTGACAGATTTCCTCATGACAAGTTCAAGATGTAGTAAGAGCAGAGCCAAAATGCTGAATGTCACACAACCCTACTCATTCTCACTACATATACAGCACATAATACGTCCTGCACAAGTCACACTTACACGTATTGCACTTGCTTTGCATTTAAAAGACATACGCGTTGACGTGCAGCTCATTTGCAACCTAATCCCAGTACTGAACGCTTCTTACAGACTGTCTAATTATTTGTCAGCTGCCTGGATGTCAAGCCAAACATGTGGGGGTCTCAGTCAGGATTTTCTTCCCTACCTTTCATGTTTTCTCTCTCCTTTCTAAACCCCCAAAGTCTGCAAAAATTGGATTGTACGCTTCCTCTCAAGAAGAGTCTTGCTTCAGTGATAGGCCCACAGTGTGCAATCAGCTGGCACCTGAGGACTGGTGTCTGGGAAATAAACTGGGTGCATTTCTTTATATATTTTTGCAAGGATGACACTGCCTAACATTGAATGCAATGTGCCATGTTCTTATGATGGCATAATGCATTACTCACAACTGAAAAATGTGAAGATTCTGATGATCGATAGAGCAGATCAGCCAATGACGTGCACACAATATGAATATATATGACAAACACCCAAGACAACACGTATTTGCCAGCAAACACACAGACATCCGCCCACATTGTTAATGGATAATGGTGCGATGACAGTGGTGACAGGGGGGCAGGAAGAAAGCGTTGCAGGGTGAGTCATTTTGGGTAAAGACGGATACCTTCCAGTGACAGCACACCAGTGGGTGAACGGAGACAGGAACAATGTATAATTGTGAGATCTACCACCTCCATCGCACTCCTCCTGCATCCAACACACTGGGTGAACAAATAGCCCAACTGGCATAGTGGGAGTGTACTTTGAAGGCCTAGGAATCCCAGCTGACATTGTAATGTGCCTTTCTGTGAGGAGTTTGCATGTTCTCCCCGTGTCTGTGTGGGTTCTCTCCGGGTTCTCCGGCTTCCTCCCACCACCAAACACATGCAGCTCAGGTGAATTGGTTACACTAAATTGACTATAGGTGTGTGTGTGTGTGTGGATGATTGTCTATGTGTGGCCCTGCGATGAACATGGCGACTTGTCCGGGGTGTACCGCGCCTCTCGCCCGTTGACTGCTGGGGCATGCTCCTGCACGACCCGTGACCCGGTAACGGACTAAGTGGTTCAGACGATGAATGAATGAAAGGTTTGTGAGTGTTTCTGGACTTTTAACACTTATATACAATAATATACTGTTTTGATCAGAAAAAGGCATGCTTGCAAAAAATATTCTTAATATAACTCCACCCAAATCACATTTAGCCATATAATTGTGTTGTTGTTGTTGTTCTGGAGCGTTACATTTCAGAGGATGGGATGAGGTGAAGTGTGACTGGCTTGCGGCTTAGAATCACACCGTTTAGGGACCAAGGGATCATTTGCAGACTGCAATACCGTTGCGAGTTGCAGTTTAACAAACAAAGGCATGACGAGTGGCAAGTCTTTACTAAAGCAAGCAAACATCATTAAGTGTTTAGGGATGAACGCACGGCCCCCGAAAACAGAACAACTCGCTGTGAAGAAACTGTCTGCATCGCCACTTTACCCCAGAATAAAACAAATAATGATTATGAGCTAATGCAGGCCGTCAGGGATTGGTGCACCAACTGTGTCATGAAGGTGTGCCAGCATGTATTTTAGCTTTAAAAAAAAAGAAGACTTTGCAAATAGCGTAATTTCTATATTTTTGCACGTTCACATTATCCATGCGCATTCATGGGCACGCTTTTCTTTTTTCTTTTTTTTTTGGAGCGTCTTACCTTATCTTGAAATATCTCGCAGACCTGTAGGAACCGAATTCAGCCCTCACAGAAAAAGCGACAGATTGATCCCCCATGGAAGAAAAATTGAGATTACATTCACAAGGTCGTTCATGCAGGTGGAAGAAATGAGCTGGTGGTCAGTAAGAACGAACGAGCAGCGCAGGCGGCACAAACGCGCGCGTTTCATGTCGCTGCGCTCCCGTTTCTCCTCCGCTCCCCGAGCGAAAAACACACGCCGGCGCGCAACACCCACGCTGTTGGCTCAATCACATTTGAAGCATCTCGAGTTAAGAGGCTTGACTCTCGCCCGTTTCACGCTCTCAAATCCGACACGCGTAAGTCTGACAATTAAAATATTGCGGAGATTTATTATGCGCATTAAAACGGCTCATCCTGCGAAGAAGAAGAAGAAGGAGAAGAAGTGCGCTCGGGCTGCTGCACGGCGGCGAGGAGGCGATGGAGCAACCAGAACCAGCAGCAGCAGCGCTGGGATGGGAAGGTATGCGGGAGGGAGGGAGACGCACCTGGAGTGGAACTGCTCCCCCCGGCGTCAGACCCGAACATTGCAATTAGACTTGACATCCCATGGTTAGTTTGTCGAGCCCATCTGATGCCAGGTGTATTTTATTTTGAAGGCATTTCTCTCAGGTGCAGAAAGCAAAAGTCACTAAATTTGTGGATACTGCTGCGCCGGCTGGGGTCTATCAGGAGGCCACATCAATGCAATTCATATGCGGTATTAAATTAGATATGTGAGTCTGATTCCTACTGATCTGGCTGCAGTGTAAAATGGTCAGATCAGACCTCTTGGGGCTTTTCTTCCAGTGTTCACGCACACATCAAGGGTCAGCCAGCATTAATGGGGAAAGACACATATGGGGGATTGCAGCAACAGCAAATGGGAGAAATTAGGTTGCAGATTTAATGGATAAATCGGAAGCTGCTCAAACTAGTCGAATGTTTGCCTTCTTGCCTTCAGCCTCAAATGCTGGCATGTCTTAAATTAATTTAGATCATGAATGAGCACACCAAGGACATTTTCTATTGTTTAGCAGTGTGTTTATTGTAAGCATGAGGTAATAGGTCAGATCTGTTCACACTGCTGTCAGATATGATTCACATGCTATCTAAATGTACCAAAATCTACATTTGTGCACCTCTGATGTGACTAATAAATATCTTCAATGTGTTGTTTGTTCAATGTGCAAAAGAAAAAGAAACTCCGATAGGATGAATTGTTGCCACGAGGTTGCCAGGCATAAGCTGCAGCTTGTTAATCAGTATGCTTTGATGATCCCAGCTTCATATGGTGGAAAGACGTGATAGCCGTTTTTCTCATCCTACTCCAGGCAACAGAACCAACAAGACCTCAAATCATTCCTGCAACAGCAACCAAAAGCTACATCGACCTGCAGAGGAGAGTTCTGCTTCACAGTCGTCCAGTGAGACAAGTAAACCTTTTTCTGACATTTCACATGCCACATCAGGAAATAGCTGTGTCGTTAGTGGGAATTATAATGGCTTGATTTCATCTTTATCTTCCGTGATGGCTTAATTATGAAACAGAGGCACCATTAATGTTGTATAACTTTCACATATGCTTGTCCTTCTGTTGAATCAAAGTGTGAATATAAAAAGCATCTATACTGCTAAATGCATCCAAATATAGCAGAATGCCTCGGACTCGCTGTATTTGCACATGCAACTTTAAAAATCTCCTATTTTATTATATTTTGGTTGGCTATCGATCAGTTTGGTAGGCATTCATTCCTACTAAGGCAGCATAGGATCAGTTTGTATAAGGTTATGATATAGGAGTGGATGCCACTTCTATTATGTGGGGTCAATGAGAGCCACTGAGATTCTACATGTGCCAGAAAAACACTATAATGAGCTGCAAGTGGTTGAAAACAGAGCTTCAGGGTGGAGTGTTAAAAGGCAAAGCACTCAAAAATGTGTCAATGGGCCTTTTTCTTTGTGTGCAGGCGGGGCACGTTTGGGGGCTGAGTGACATCACTCAAAGTTGTGTTCAGGATAAAACTGTCTGTGTGTCTACTCTACCACTCACTGCGCAAAGAATGCACCTGGTTGTCCTGAAAATGAACCACAGTCAGTCCCTATGGCTAAAAAACTCAAAGGTGGGCGACTGATTTCAGCCATTAGTTTAATTAAGAAAGAAATGGGAAGGAGGATGGGGAGAGAGAGAGAAAGACATAGGTGGAATGAAACAAAGACAACAGTCATAATGAACATTTAAAATAACTTGATAATGCAGTAAGCAGAACTGGAGCGCCAATGCTGATGCTTATCAGTAACACGTCAGCTTTTTTCTCACAAGTGAAATGTCAGCTGAAGATTTCCCCCTTTATTTATTTAATTTTACATTATTTATTACTTGGCATTGCCATTCTGTTTCTTCATATTCTAAATCTGCTTCTTCTCTCTAAGCACTAGCTATTGCATCACTGTCTGTCCTGGAGGAGGAGGAGGAGGAATCCTCTGCTGCTCTTCCTCACATTTCTGTTTTTTAGTTTTTTTCTTTTTCCCCACCCTTATCTGATTCAAAGGTCTGAGGACAAATCGAGGTTGTCGTGTGTTGTATAGATTCCGAGACAAATTTGTGATCTCCTGAGCAACTTCACTTCCCGAGACTGGACCATAATTCAAGGCTGCTTTTTGCCAAGTGAAATAAATTGGGCTGCTGTTCAAACTGAGTTGCAGAAAGCTGACGTTTCACTGTTTTTGATAAGCATCCACTGACAGGTTCATGGTGAAAGGATGTGTTTCCCATTTCAAGAGTGGATAGATGCTGCTTTCACTTCCAACTCGCTTCCTCTCCACTCTCACACGTCCACAACTGCACTTCATTACTCTCTGGTCTGTTCCTTTCACTCAGACACAAACACACGCGCTATCATTTTGTACATCACCAGCAGGTCGATGTTTATACAGGGCTTTCGTGAAGCCAAAATGTGTTATCGAAGGTTCCGTAGTCTCCCAGTCTGTATTGATTATCCTCATGTGGGGCTTAAGTTCCTTTAACGGACCCGACCAGGGTATTATTATTAATGCCCCATACAGCAGCCATCTGACATTCCCTTTAATTATGCCTGTTATTTATTCATGCTCTTGATCCTAGTAGCTTGTTGTGGAAAACCTCCATTAGGAATATTTTTATCCTGCTCCTCTTGAGACTCATGGATTAACCATCTTAATGGCAACCCCTGTAGGTATCACTTCATTCATTGTGAGCATGTGTGTGTTTATGTGCGCATGCACACACATATATGCATGATTGTGAAGAGCATTGTGTCTCAAATGGGTGGGCTAAACTGCATAATTCATAATTTATTAGGGCTTACTTCTCAACTATTCACAGAACGCAATGTGAAGTCTCCTTTGTTCCCAACTCGTCTAATTTTTGGAAAGCACAAAGAAAACTGTGAATGTTTGCAAGATCCGTGTTTTATCAGACAAAGCAGATACCCCCATATTTAACCCAGTTTTGCGAAGGAAAACATCACAGCATAATGTGCTCACTCTGCAGGGCAGGTAACATACAGTGGAACACAGCAATTTCCCACAAAGTAGTGGCGGAAATATTGAATGCACACACATTAAATGAGATTTAAGATTTTAATTATGATGTTTCTTGATCACAGAGCATTTCTCAGCTCTTGACTGCACACCAGACAGAAATTATTGTGTGCGGAATAATTTGAAGACTGGGAAGTGGAGGCTGCAATATGAAATGGACACACGCACACAAGCACACGCAAGCAGACACACACACACACACACACACACAAAACATCATGATGCCTGTGTTATTATTTCCGAAAATATTGAATTGGTACAAATGTGAACTTATTTCACATTTGTTGCAACCATTTTCCCAAAATGTCTAATAATCTTCTTACCCTTTGGCTCTGTGATAATATAATATAACACATCTGAACACGATAAAACCATTTCTCAGATAAGTCTTTGTCAATCTAAAAGCTATTTGGGTATTGTCACAGCTCTCTTCCATTTACACGACTCAGATACTCTGAATGGTGTGGGTTCTCTCTCTCTCTCTCTCTCTTTCATATTAAATCAGTAATTTTCAATGGTTGTTTTTCTTTAAAAAAACATATCTGGTAGCCTTAGTTCATTAGCCGGGTATTTTCAATAGCCTTGTATAGAAGACTAATGGGCCAGCATACCTTTTATTGCATGCTGCAGTTCCATGTCTGGCGAGGCCCATTACTCTGGAGGATCAAGAATTTACTTGCTACTGCTGCTGATAGGGCTTTGCAAGAGCCTAATGAAGGGAAAGATCCACTTTAAGATAAATCCTCCTGTAGGTCAATAAAAAAAAATTGCTTAGCTACAGAAGATACCTCTAAGTAGAAAGTATCTTATGAGGTCAGCAGAGAGATGCATTATTGAAATGGATATGGAAGAAGTACATCATGGAACATATATTCAATAATGTATCTTTGTCAACTTGTAAGTTTTATGCAGATTTAATGAATACGACAAATCCCACAGATGTTTGAAGAGATTAATTATACATGATACATGGACAGCAGAACAAACAGACATAAAATAAGAAAACCTCAATGGATTTAAATAGTGAGTCCCAAGGGGGAAGGAATTCTGCACTGAAATACAGTTGTGGCACAAAGAGAATGCTTAATGCCTCCAAGGATGGATTTTGTGAGTGAAAGTCTGACTATCTATTACCCCTCTTATTTATTTCAATGAACAAACTCATTTGCAGAAGGCAGCAATATTTGTTGGAAATGTGGTCGTGACCTGGATCATAACTTATCAGCACGTATAATATTATGCTGTGCAACAGAGGCTGTACTACGCTGCTAATTCTCCACCACCGTTTCCTTAATTATACACTCTAAAACTTTGTGAGTTAGACAAATTCAAACTGTGTGAGCAAACCAAATACTCTAAATCATTTATGTTTAGTAACTCAAAAACTTGAACCAGCAAAACTATTTGTTTAAAGTAGAAGTAACACAGGTACTTATTGCTGAGGTAAATAGATTATTATATAGATAATGGAACTTAATGCTATGACACACAGAAATAGCTATTCGACCTCCCATTAGCGCCTATGAACAATTTAGAGTCATGGATTCAGCGACAGTACAATGCACATTTTGGAAGCTGAAGTACCTGAAATCGACCCACACAGAAGGGACCAGGATCAAGTGGGGGATTTCAAACCAAGAATTATCTTGTTGTGCTAACCACTACAATGCCATGCTAACATATAATAATACTATTTAGATTTTTTTTAAACCAATGAAAAACACAAAGAAATAAGCCATACCCCCCCCTCCCCCCCAAAAAAGAAAATCACAGCTGTTGGTCAGAAAGGCCTTTTCAACGTAAAATACAAGTTAAAGGCACACTCCAACTGAGATATAATTTCAGCAACCCACTAATGAGCAATAAAATTCATGAAAAGAATGGACCACAGTTTATTGAACGGTTAACTTCTGAAGGCTATCTGAAGGCAACACGTCATTCACTCTAATGGTTGATTGGAACACAACAATAAGACCAAGACTGTTTTAATTTGATTAAAAGTCATGCTAAACATTCACCCAGAGCGCTAAAGTCACATATCTAGTATTTTTCCAATATTTTGTGACGCTCATGATGCCACAGATTGGCAGTGTTGATTCAACTTGATGGCCTTTGAGAGGCTTTAGTTTCCATTGTCAAATAATAAATGTTGTGTGTTTTTCAGTTGGCGTAGTTGAGGGTTCATCTGTGAGTGATTCTCTTTGCTGAAACGTTGTTTTTCTGCCAACAGCAATTTCAGTTGTATGAACTGTTAAAATAAAAGGCAGCTTTTGTACGTGTGATTCACTTTGATACCTACTAGCAGCGTGCGTCAGCTTAGCTGTAACATAATTCCGAAAATCAACCTTTTCATAATAGTTTCAAGTCAACATAAGGCAACTTAAAGAGGTATTAAGAAGACGGAAAGCTTTTCATTTTACCCTTTGCAGCAGAGGATCACCTTCGCAATAATTTAAGGTTTAATATCACTCAAGGGCTCTTTAGAAATGTTTGCAGTCTGTCACAACGGTAACCTTACAGTTGATAGTGCGTAAATGAAATGGGAACACCCCTCATGAGTTTTTTCTTTTTTTTTTTTACAGAAATTTGTTGATAATCAGTAATTCTCGTTTTGCATTCAGCAGTCATCGCTGCCCACGTCCTCATGCCAATCTGAACATGCAATTACAGTACTGCACGTTTGGTTGTAAATTCTGCCGCTGACAACACATAAAGTGCTAACTGAATCAAAAATGCTTTAATGCTTTTATTGCAGTCAGGGCATTGGGGGAAGATAAATGTTAAATATGAGAAAGGATGGGAAGAGGCGAAGGAGCAACTTACATGTGCTGTGCATGCGTTTATATTTAAAGATACTTAATTCGACAACATGAGGTTGATGCATCAACGGATCATGCTTTTACACTGAAACTGGTTGTATCCATGGAGACTGTGACCGACTTCATGTAGAAGTATGTTTACCTAGACGTCAAGAATATTTAGGTCCTGATACTGTTAAAGTTTTTGAAGCTGCCATAAATATTTTAACTATAAAACTGTTGTTGGTGAACATACAAACAATTTTCAGTTCAATATTCATTACCTATAAATATTTTATCTCTCATTTCACCAGCGTCGCGTGTGTGTGTGTGAGTTCAGTTGTGCTGCAAGATACTGTTTGCCATGTGTAATCAATAAAGTCACTGAACCGACAAGGTCAGCCTCATGGGAACAGTTTTTGTCTTACAGGAAGCTCCACTAATCTACAGAATCACAATTATTTTGGTTTCGAGATCACAATTTCTTCTGTTAATTAATTAATCAAAAATAAATGCATCAATATTCATCATTTAATATCAATGTGCATGGATTATTTATATTTACGAGTATATGCAGATTCCATAACACGACCACTGGTTTCTATATGAAAAATTACACCAATACTAAATTTGCTTACCATAAGAAGTCCTACCTGACCCTGTGCAGAGCCTTAAATTAATTGTTTGCCTCCTCCCTGCTAAAACGAGTCAGTTGGGAATTGTATTTACCGGTACTTTCATTTTGAGAGCATTAGAAGCGTACATATCAGTGAACACTGCAGGAACAAAGATCAAACACTGCGGTCTTACCCTTCCGGGAGGACTCCCTCCTGCACGTAGACACACGATAGATGTTCAGCCGGCATGCAGCTTGGAGATGCTGCCATTTGTTTTCATACATTGTTCTCAAGTGTTCAATGAAAACAAATCTATCGTTGGTAAATGAGATTTAGAAACATAAAGGTCTAAGGTCCAGAACTAGTGTATGGATTTTCAATAGTCTCTTCCTAATGAATGTTTTCACTCTTTACCTGCCAATGACACAACGATCTCCTGCACTTACCATAAGTTAAAAGCTACAAGCGTATTAGATCATGTTTTAAAAACAGAAATGATCCGGCTTGATTGTTAAAGATGTGCTTCATTTGTAATTCGACACACACATCAAAATGCAGTACGCACACCAAAAAGTCAGCAGTGCACTAAAGAGACTGTGAACACATAATTAACCCCAAACAGCTGGGAGAGAGCGAAGACTCTGCATTTCTCAAGTGTTAACTTGCACATTTTCAAGTGACAAATGATCCAGAAACAGTGTGAAAAGGCAACGTTTTCTAATTATGGCCACGATGAACAGCAGTAGATATGCTTGGCGCTCACATTTTCGTATTGATCATTAGCTGGTTAAGGGTGAACACATCTGTGTCCCAGTGGCTTTGTCTAGCTTAGATTGTAGGATGTCAGGGACATGAATTATTCAAGCTTCTTGATTAACATAAAGAATCCTGCAATGGTCAACATGCTGACTTCTGTATGAACACGAAACAGGAAATCTTTATTACAAGTTGCAATACATCTTTGTTGGTTCAGTAACAACTCATGAAACTGATTGGTGTGTGTCTTTTCATTATTATGTGCTGCTTCCAATGGCCAAATGCACTTAATTCCTTATAAATGTATGTTATTGTAAATGAAGGAAACCTGATCTAATCTCTTTTATTGTTCATCCTCTAAATCATAAATGTATATTATTGTCTACTGGTAAATATCTTACTGTGTTTCTCTTTCAAAGTAAAACCTGTCCTTAGGTCTTGAATTTAGACAGACGGTTTTCAGCTTTGCATACATTTGGTCTAAGGAAGCTCCAACATACAATGACACAATCAGCTGCATTATAACTTTTCTAAAGCCATTATTAAATATAATTTGGTTGCAATAGGGTGTTATATACCAGTTTAGAGAAACACAAAATCATATTTTTTCATAGCAGCTAAAAACTAATCCTTATTTCATTGATACATTAAACTGAACTCGTTTTTCCAAACTTTCTTTCCGATTTATGTTTATGTTCCAATGTGTCAATACAATGTAAACTTGCAGCGTGACATCAAATTCAATGTATTCACTAGATTGAGACTGCTTTGTGAATGTTTGCATCAATTGGCAGTGGGAGTAGACAGCCCCTCTTGCCTGTTCAACCCCAGTTAATTCCATCGTACCAAAAACTAGCAGCTTCACCTGGAGGGCACTACTGAAGGAGTCCCCAAGGAGTGAGGGTTAATGGAACCACACAGTTAAACAGCTAGATGAAAAAAAGCAAGATACTGTTTTAGTTCATGCAAATATAGTACTGATTAGAGTACTCTATTTACTTTCTGCCCCTGCTTATTCTTTATCACTCACTTGGTGAATTGCAGTTAATTTTGCTACAAAGGAATTGTGTGCTTCAGCACGTTCGCTCCATATAGGAAGTTTACATGCTGTTTGCAAAATGGCTATGAAGGGAATGCTCAACCCGAACAGATGTTGCTGGCTCAACCTCCCTCATCCTGTTACAAACCTCTCTCTCTCCCTCTCTTTATTTTCCTCTAAACCAGTATTACAACATTAAGCGTTGTGACAGTATATTAAAATATCTGACCAAAGGTTCTACTGAATTCTTAATTTTTTATTTTTGAAGAATGATGATGTTGATTTTATAATGCAGATGCTCTCCACAGTGTTTAAAGAAAGCAAAGCAGTCTGAGCTACTTATGGAGGAAAAAATATTATGTAAATTGTAACATGTTAATTTAATGTAACATTTCCAAGTTCAATCCATCATTCATTTTAACTTGTTAGAGGTACATATTTGAATGACACTAATTTTCTACTTTTCTTGGAAATGTTTTAGGGAACCAGTTTCTATATAATTTACACTGTAATGGTGCATACTTCCTTCTAATTTCTGTATGCAGTATACAGATGTTACCTCTATACAGTATTTCTGTGTTTTAAAATTTAGAAAAGAAACCCTGTTTATTTCATGACTTTATTTGTTTGCATGTAGCATATTTTTAGTAGCAGACAGACAACTTTATTGATAGTAATCAGATTGATATACTATGCCACGTGATTTGTAAACAACTGGCACCTAAAATGATAAATGATTGGCAGAAGCTTTTTTTGGTCTGTTGATTGCAACCTTTTTAAACTCCTGTTATGAAAATAGGTACATATTGTCAATCTACTGCATGAGTTTGATGCTATACTAATTGATATAAATACTATATACCGGTATATAGTATTTATATCAGATTCTGTTTTATCAATATTGGACATAAAGTGGACCTTCTAAATGTTAACTCGTGCTTTTTTTATCTTTAGATGTCATTAACAAATGATGTTTAAACCTACTCAAATGCTTAACAGAAAGCGTGGTAAAATATCTTGAACCAAGGTGAATTTGCTGCAGTAAAGTAAAGATGCTCTTTGGATTGTCTGTAGCCTCCCTGGTGTGCGGGGCCATCAAATATGTCACTAGGGGGCAATGTTATACTGCGGCAGGAAAGACGTGCCACCAATATAACATACATCCATTACCATGGCAACAACTATTTTCTACACTTCTCCATTGTGGAGTATATTTTGGAACTTTTCCCTGATTCTCATAACCATAGAGCAGAGGTCAG
Organism: Brachionichthys hirsutus; assembly: GCF_040956055.1. NCBI lineage: Eukaryota > Metazoa > Chordata > Actinopteri > Lophiiformes > Brachionichthyidae > Brachionichthys > Brachionichthys hirsutus. The sequence continues at coordinate 6,939,092 of NC_090898.1, forward strand.
AGTGAGTCATATCTGGCAATGCACATATTGATTGATAAAAATTACTGTGAGGAATCAGACTCAAACACTTGACTACTGATTTTCAATTTAGGCTAAATGTTGTTTGCCCACATACAATAGATTTACTATTACTATTCTGCTAATACATGCAAAGACATCGTGGGCAGGAATGTACAGATCACTTTTATCAGCACTGAAGTGCTTTGGGCCAGACAGGAACATAATTTGAGGTCATTGCGGCACAGTGGCCTTATCATGGGTGAAAATGTGTGTTCTCAATGCTTTACCCCGATCGCCCTCTCCCCATGGAGGGTGATGTCAAGGATCAAAACACAATATTCACGGCCAGCTCAAGCAGTAATGGGAAATCAAGCTTCTTCTAACCTTGCAATTAAGTATGGACCCCGAGGGAAGAAAGCACATCAATGACAACTTGACAGCACATCTGTATTCATTTATACTTGTTGGTCGATGTTTTTAAAACATTTAAATGTGGCATATTAAAGAATACTTATATAATTGCATTTGTATCATTTGACTAATAATCGATAATGAACCAATTATTTAAGGCCTCCTATTATTCTCAGACTCCTTCTACATTATATTAGGACAGGTTTAAGTTCACATAAAGGTAATTAAACCTGACAATATGCTTAAGTCAAAATTCGTACAATGGAATGGAACATTTCTAGAGAATTTTCATTTATAACAAAGATCCTCTGAAAATAAAATGTTTTAAATCTAATTTTGATTTGCGCTTTCTACCTGCACTTCACACTAATTTACCGAGTTGAGCAGTTGGAGTGTAAAAACACATTTTTCGTTCTTCATCAGTCGAGTATTAATGTAAACTGTGGACTTGGGCAGGTGTGTCATTCTCAGCAAACACTGGCAGTTTTACGCTTTCTAAGTCACTCAGGCGTTCACAAGCGGCGTATCGTAAAGTAGCACTTGTCCTTAGAAACAACACGCAATTCTTCAGTTGCATCAACTTTTTAAACGGAGAGGGAAAGGTTAACTCCACATGGAGGCCATTTGTTATCGTTAAAGGGTAATTTCATCCACGAACTAAGAGCACTTGTCCTTTGTAACAAAGGCGACAAGCATTCACAGCCCATCAAGCACTCCACAAATGACTGAGGAAGCGATGACGTCGCTCTTGTGCCTTTGACACACTTTTGATTGACATTCGACACAAGCGCGCAGGAAGGTTTAAAATAGTTTCCCCGCGCGCTATAAGCGCACATTTATTTTTCTTAAAACCTACGAGTGCCCGCTGCTTATAGTATATGACGCACCGTGGTCAGAGCAACTGCGTGTCCTTTGACCTCTGTGCGTCTAGAATAGTGAAACGACCTTGGGAGGACTTGAGTCACAGTTGTTAACTGCGTAGTTTTTGGCCCTCAGGCAAGTAGCTTGACAAGTCTAGGAGGTGAATAATAGAGACTGCTTCAACACTCGCATCATCAAGGACTAAACGTTTAGGACTCGACGAACTCCAGGAGACACAACCTGGAGCTGGAGGACTCGTGTCAGCACTCATGGGTAAGCTGTTCAAGTCTGTGTAGCTTCAGACAATTACATGTTGTTTTATCAAGGTTTGAGGCTGAGGAAGAAATTCATCTTTACCATACCATCAGAATATCAAGCTTGGTTGGGGCGTCAGGAATCCCTAGTGTGCAAACGCCTGCACCAGCTGGGCATACTGTTTATCATTCGATTTGTCATGTGGGTGGTCCCAGGTAAGTATTTCATCTGTGACGTGTCTCCTTCATACAGCTCTCATGTATTCAGTAGCGAAGTCATGTGTCAAATCTAACTTTCAAGAAGAAGAATAGTCAGAACAAGTTTGGACGTTTATCCTGGCGTGTCATTGCCTGCGGTTTTCCTCCCTCAACACTGACACATTTTTCTTTCTTTCGTTCTTTTTATTATTTGCAACAGTAGACATTAGTACATCTAGTCAATATCAATTTGTAATCTATTCTATATGTAATTGCAATGATCTTTTCCTCTGTCTTTCCAATACCTGCTTGCCAGAATTAACTTAATTTATCCAAAATCATCTAAAAGAATCACGTGTTGCCATGGCGCTTTTAGTCTGTCCACAACTTTGGAGAAACATGATTTATTTTAAACATTTTGAAATGTAATGGCAGACCAGTTATAATATAAGTACATGTGACTTTGCATTATGATTCAGGTTATAGCAACAGAGGTACCTGTGCAGAGGTGTATTTTGCAATAGTTGAGATGTCTTATTTCTCTTCCTCGTGCTTAATGTCAGAGAGCGAAGCAAACTGCAGTGTTATCTGAGAGGAATACTACACAATTATTAATATTTCATTTCATTACGTATAGGAACGTACTGATCCATAAATGCCAGAGCATCATACAAGGGTAAAAAGAAGTGTGGGAATTAAATATTGAAAATAAAACAGACATGCTACAACCTGTTCTGCCGTCGTACACAAATACAAAGTGGCCTGTGGCTCAGGCTCAGCGTTCACCCGCTTATCGGTATGTTGGTGGTTTGTTCTCTGTCCCTGGGGAGTCACTGTGAAAACAGTCACTGTGCCTGAAGATCAGGTGACAGCTTGCCTTACATAGCAACCTCTCTGTGTGAAAAACAAAATGCTGTTTTTGTTTGAGCGATCCTATAATCCTGAATGTCAATGAGTAAAACAATCACCAGTGTTTTGATGTGCATCTACAAAGGTGTTAATTTCTTATATTCAATTAAATTCAATTAAATGCAATTTTATTTATATTGCGCCAGATCACAACAGAAAGTTATCTCAAGGCACTTTACAGGAGTAGCAGGGAAAGACCAACAGGGAAAGACAGAACCCAACTTGACCCACAAGAGCAAGAACTTTGGCAAAGGAGGCAAGGAAAAACTTCCCTTTAACAAGCAGAAACCTTGGACAGAACCTAAGGCTCATGGTGGACGGCCATCTGTCTGACCAGGATATGGGCATCAGTGTTGAGGGCCCATGTTACATATATAATTATATGTAATTATAACATAGTTATAATAAAAACAGGTTCAAAAATATTTATGTGGTGATATTACTCTATAGTCATGTTAAACTTGTTCCTGACATGAATCCACTGGTTTCAGAGGGAGGTCCCTCCTCTTTGTGTCAGCTCCTCTGTCGGGCTCCTTCAAGCAAAGAGGAGTAGAGGCAGGGGGTGAGTTGTCCTCCTGAAGCTGACCAATTCAAACCCCTGCAGCTTTGTCATGTATCAAAATGGGTCGGGCCCTCCTCTCTAGAGTGACCTAACTTTACTGAAATGTGGTAATTGGGGAATTCTGGGATCCCTGTGGTGATGTTTGGGCCACGCTTTCAATAAATTACTTTGCAATGCAAGTTGCTATATGAGAAACAGGTCAGCATTTAATTTAAGCCTTCAAAGCATCCAGGCGTGCTTGTGTCCCTCAGTCCTTGAAAAATTATTTTCATAATTATTTGCTTTCTCCTTATAAATGCCATTTTTATCTCCCTGAATCTGAAACTTATATCAGTGATTTTATTTATATGAGAGAGAGAGAATCAATTAGTTACTCACAGCCGGGAAGCTGGTACAAAATTGTTTCCATAGTTGCATAAAAATGATTATTTTAATGGTAAAAATAATTACCAACAAATTCCCCATAGACATTTCTTCATCTTTTTCTGTTTAATACATTTAATACACTGTATTGTGCTGGTAGTGTGCTAAAGGGTTCTCAAGAAATCTGTATTTTCTGGTTTATGAGAGGCAGAGACAGGACGATAAATCCTAAATGTCAGATGGTGAGTGGTTTGTCTGAGTGCACTTCTTGCAAGGCAAGCACGGAATGCAAACTGACAATGGATTAATGCTGGAAATGTCATGATGCTTTTAAATGAAAACCAACCCTTTCCAAGACAAATCATTCCTCCGTGGCAAAAGAGAGAGAACATTAATGTAAAATTATCCTAGTAAATCATTTACAACTGTTTTCCTAATGTGTCATTCTGGGACAGGTACATCCAGCATGTGTTGCCACATGCCAGGCTTGCAGTCTCCACCTATCTGGTCTCCTCCAAACAGAACAAGTTCAAGAAAAAGATTTTGCCCCTCAGCAACTTTTGTAATTGCATAATTGGAGTCTGTCGGAGGAATTTTCCCATAATCCCCCGTGTGTTCATTGTCAAACCATGTGTTTACAAAAACACTCCCAAAAGCGGAACTTTTTTTTTTGCAATGACACATTAAATTCTTCCTATATTATAATGAAACATTGTGTGTTGTATTACACTTTGGTTTGATTTGAAATGCTGCCGAATGTGCCGTGACAGAAAAGAGTGTGTTTAGCTGCTGTCAGCGTCTGAGCAGCTCAGCTTGGTATCCAGTAGGAGCAGAGAGTGTAAGAGCCTTACGAGGCAGGGGGCGAGTTTGTGGCTTAATCAGTGACACGCTGAGGGGAGCAAAACTCCATGCAAGCCACTTTTAGTCAACAACGTAATAAAGCAAATGTGTCAAAGAAAGAAAAATTACCCAATAATTTAATTTAGTGGTGTCCAGACTCCTCTGTCACTTCCAAAGTGATTTCAGACAGTTGAATGAGTGCAATTTGTTTCCTCTCAAATTCTAAAAGCCACATAAATTCAGCATATCTCTTGGAAATTTACAGACTCGATAGACAGAACTGGAGCTTACCCTTATTATAAGGAAGAGGTGAAGGCCGCATTATAGCAATTTATGTCATAAAGACTAATATAAATTTATAACGTAAGGCTGTCAGTCACCCACTTAATATGAATCAATTAAATGTTTCTAATACTGAGAAAATGACATTTTAAGAAGTGTACTTGAACATATAATAAAAAAATTATATTGCTACAGTTAGTTCAAGAATTCCAATGCAGGAAACAAAACACAGAGCGATGTCAAGTGGCAAAGGGTGGAAAATGTCTTTCATTTCTGTAGCAGAGTAAAAAATAAATAAAAAATGTTTTACTTTAAATAGGAGCGCAATATTCACATGCTTTACATATCAATAGACCTGCAGAACAGAGTCATGTGGATTAACTGCACTTTCTAAGAGGGCATTCTGAGAATACTGCATTTATGAATATCTTGAGCAGATTGCTTGAGAGGATAACAGCTATCTGGAAAATGCATCATCATTACATGTTTAAATAAATTATGTTTTGTGCAAACTGAATATGACCTACTGGCACATTTCGCTGTGTAATCTGTTTTCTGTGACAAGTCCCCAGTATAGACAATAGTTAATGGATAGTAAAGTTTGACACACATACCAGGTGGACCTGATCTGTTGTTGATCCTGCTATGCAACTTTGTTTGCATAAAATGCATGAAAGTTCATGCAAGAATTCATTCTCAAATTTCGCTTAAAAAAATGCTGCTTGACTGGCCTTGATCTGATGCTTTCCATGAAATATGTAAATGAACAGGGATGAGCGCTGATGTGTGCATTTAGCGAGGGAACTTCTCCTTTGAGGGCAGCCAGTCTACATTTGGAATGCTCGAGAAATATTTACAGGAGTCACTGACACTGAAACTCCCCTCTGTCATCGCTCTCGTTTAAATTAGAGGAGTCTGGGTCAGAAACCGATTGTGTGTTCAGTTTGTCTGTTATCTTTTTTTTCTCACATTTGTTGAATGCTTTTTTGGGATCGTACTTTTTACCCATCGTGTGATTGGATCAGTATCCTGTGGAAATTTCCTGAAAAGTCCAAGTAAATCTTTCCATCATAGATACAAGCAGTTCCGTTGCTATGGATTTCTGTCTCTCCAGGCTGGCAGTTCCTGACGACCGGGAGCAAAGGTCGTGACGGCTCCAGCCGGCAACTGTTTGGTGAAATAAAAGCCTCACACTGGGGGCCCAAATAACTTTGCACCCGTATGAATTGGAGCTGAACTAAAGTTTCTTCGGTGAGCACAGGAGGTGAGAGATGATCTAGCATTACATATGCGAACCTCAACCTCACTCCGCTCCCCCATGGCTCCCTTTCAGGAGCTTCTCTCCAAGTTGCATTGACAGCAGGCTGAATCCCTCCAAGCGATGGAGCAACATAGTTTTACTGTCATTTGAAATGCTTCTCTCCATGGCATTCATCTGGACCCCTGCTTTAGAATACTGCCCTCACTGTTAAAAGCCTTCTTTGGAGACAAGTGATCGCTTTGAGACAGAAATACCGAAATAAGATGTGACATACACACACGTTGCCTTGTTGACAGTGACAGTATCTCCCGTTTACTAGACGATGAAGTAAACATCCTCTCTTCGTGTGGTCTCCTCCTGCAGATTTTATTACAGTGGATCATTGCAAACTCTGTTTTGTTCTGGCACTGGAACTTGAAAAGAAGTGGTATTTAGATTTGTATCAGGCATGTTTAGAATCAGGACAAATCGCCCACTCACGAATAATTCCGGCTGTATGGTAGACAAACATGTGAGAAAACATAATGATAAGAGACGTCCGCCAAGCAGCTCATTCCCCTCATAATGGGATCATCCACATGGTGATCTGGATCATCATCAAAAGCTTCTAAATTGTTCTTGGTATCTTTATACACCAACCATGGAAAGCAAAAGTGGATCAGAGTTGATGTATATTTTAAAAATATTTTTGAATCCATTAATTAATGGAGTTTTCAATCCTAACCTCGTTCTGTATCAGATCCAGATGCCATTTTTCATGATAGTACATATTGGACCCATTTATGACTGTGATTTTTGGCGAGTGAATTGAATGCATATTTTACAAGATGAATGGGAAAATCCAGATTTGTTTGTATCACGACAGTACCCGCAATCCACATCTGATCCGGATTAAATTTGATCATATGGTAGAGGTCCCCACCCCACATGACTGTGTCAAATTCCATAAACATCGGCCAATAATCAACCGAGATATTGAGGAACAAATTTTTAAGCTCCAAATGAACGAAAAATTCTAAGTGATCCAGAATCCAGGATCTCTTCTGGATCATCACTGCCTCTCGCCCACAGCAAGCTGGGATAGGCTAAGCAGAAAAAGCAGGAGAAAATGAATGGATGGAGGATGTTCCTAGTAACAAAAGTGGTTGAATTGCAGGCTGTACACTAAAACTAAACTGAGGTAAACTATTGTTTGACTATATACAGTATTTGTATGATGATTTATCTTCATCATGTTTTGCCCAGGTCTGGAGAATCCCTAGTTCTACTGCTCTAGTTCACCACGGGGAGGTTAATTTTGACCTTGCACTCTAAGCGTGATGCATTTGCTCATCTACTGCTGGTGCTCCTAACAATAGGCTCTGACCTGAAAGTCTTGTCCTGCTGCTGTAATTTAATTCATGCGCTAATGAGCTGATAAATTCCTATGGATTTTTCTCTGTGCCGTAAGTATGACCCACAAAACTCTCCTCCTTTCTCTTCTCACCTTCACTTTGTGTCTCCTGTGCTCTCTTAAATGCATTGTTTTTTGCAATCATACACAGCAATCTTAGACATGAATCTGCAGAATGCATGGATGTGTAAAGCAGGCCAGTTAGCATGCATCTCCGAAGGTGTCTGAAATAGTTGTTACACCGAACAGATAAAGAGCAGTGACCTTCACCAGGTGAAGTCAAGAATCCAAATGATTTTTCCTTGATTAAGGCTGGTGCAGGAATTATCTTGTGCTTCCTTATTGAATGCTTGTTCACTGCTTGGAAATTGAATTATGCCCTGGCTTTGGGCCCAGAAATGACTTGCTTCTGATTGGCTATTAAGGGTTTAGCTCATAGTTACTGTTGTTGTAAGACTGCATTATTTTCCAGAGAGTGCTGCATATAAAAATAGAGAAAATAAGAATTTGGAACATCTCTGAATATAACATACTCCCCAACAGCATTACTCTTATTCTTGAAGTTTTAACTCAATGATCTTTATATAAATTACTTTGAACATTTTCACTTTCGTTGTTACTTTAAACTGAACATTAAATATTGCGTTATATATTTTGTAATTTCAGAATTTCTGCCACAGCTGCTGAACTGAAAAAGATCGTTTGTGTGAAATCAATTTGCAGCTGAATGTCAGTAAATGTTTTCTTTTAAAAATGACTTGTCCTAAATTCAATTAGGTATATCTTTACTCCTCATTGTTAGAGTATTTAGTGACTGAATTCAAGAATCAAAATTCAAGATTCAAGATACTTTATTATCATTATGCGAACATAATAAAATCGTGAGAAGGCCCACGGTTTAAGGCACACATCATAGCATAATCAAAACAAAAACTTTATATTGTGAGATTTTAAGGCAAGTTTTCAACAACAACAACAAAAAAATATATTTATATATATCATAATAAAAAAAGAATTGCATCACACTTGGGAGGTTGGGGTATGGGCCAGGTCAGTTAAGGAGACATACGCAGCCTCTGTGGTGATGTGACTGAGTGTTGTTGAAGTTGTTAAAATTTATTGCAGTGTTAGTAACTGATCCTCATCCTTACATGCCGTACTGCCGTTGTGTGAAAAGGAAGTATTTGATAATTGCTGGGGAGCAGACGTGCTACGTACAGTAAAGAGGCTTCAGGTGGCTCAGATCGGGACCCGGCTGCCACCCTGAGTTTAAGCGCTGTGCACAAACATGTTAAATGATCACGTTGAAACACTTATCCCCGTTCACTTGTTATCTCTTGTGACACACCTGTTCACACGCTGTAAAATTCCAAGCGCCGTATCATGCACATACAGATTGACATCGACTAGTCAGCATGCGCCCCAGAATATTTTTTTCATTGCTCTGGCCCTTTTCTTCCATACATCAGATCCCGAATGTCCGATCCGGCACACTGGAACTCCTAGAATGCTCATTAATGAAGCCCTTTCAATAGGGCACATAGACCAGCACAAACACTTTCATTCATGGTGTTCCAAAAATGCAAATGAAGTCATGTCCTGACACTTCCACAGTGGCACTCCTGTCATAGGCCTGTGTTCGTCAGCAGCTAGGCTGCCACTCACGAGGGGGACACAAGATGCAACTCCTACGTTTTCTGTCTCTGCATCAATTTAGAAGCTGATGCGTCTCCTGAAGATCTATTAGCTCTGAAACAGGGTGTAATAGATTAAAAGATAAATGGGTTTAAAACGGGCAAAAGGAATTGGTTGGTGTTTTAGAAATTCTTCTGATATGTCTCAGTTTCTTTGAGTCCTTCAATAGTATAGCTTTTGCCTTGCATCACTCACTTTTATGTTTAAGGCTGATTGTGCTTTTACTTCCTACTTACTACTTTTACTTTTTTCCACTAATTAAGTATTGTCAGGTTTTTAATTTTTTTAATTTTCTTCATTGCATATACTTGTTTCAAAGGCCTTGGGTTTATTCAATTCAGTTTCAAAGAGGAAGGATTCACTTACCTGATGAGCTACCGTATGTTTTGTGAACCTGTCAGAACTTGTTACACATGAATTATATTTATGAAATAGCTTTCAGAGACTACCTTTAAATGAGTCAGAAATTAGCCTCTTACAATTTTTTTAAGTCGATGCTTCAGAACTCATTGCAGTTGCTTCTGGGGTGGTTACCATATACATCCATTAGATTTTTTATTTTCATTTTTCCTTGCCCTAAAGAAGTGGGAAATGCAGACTCCAACATATATAAATAAGACATGTTCATCTATCCTTTATCTTGAAATATTTAGGATGTAGTAGCTTTTTTAGTGCTGTAAAATGCTGTTATTTATTTGATTGTGTATTATTGTTGCACCATATGCCAGTGATTAAATTGTATATTGTAGAATTTGAATGGATTATGCACAGTAACTCTTAATGTCAAACACACTTATGAGATTAGAATCCAGGCTCAGGCTCTCATCCAGAGAAACAAATCTTAATGTAGAAATCTCTTTCCTTTAATGACTTGTTTGAAGGAAGAAAAAACTGCTGCAGGTGCAAAAAAGACACAAAAATAGTTTTCTCTTTCATTCCTTTCTTTTCACGTGTCTCGGGTAGAGTAATGGCATCCGTGAACTATGGTGCTGTTTTAAAGGTAGGGAGGGAAAGAACAAGGGGAAGGGTGTGAGTGTTCATGGTGTTGTGAATATGCTGCATGTACAAGACCAGACAGGCCTCTGAGGTGAGGCTTCATAACTTTCTACGCCTGAACCCTTTGCCGATGTTAATCTTTTAGATCACGCTGTTGTTTGTGGAATTTATTACTATCTACGTGGAAAGTCTGCGTGTCTTCGTGGGGTTGGCAGATCGTTATTCTCCTTTCACAAACGGGAAGAAGAGCAAGATGAGTTCAAATGTCAACAGGTTTATTCACTGCCGTTTGTCTCACTAAAAAGCAGAAGATGGACTGGCATTTTGTATGTGAAAAATAATTTACTTTGGGGTATGGATATGTGTAGTTCAAGATTTTTAAATATTTTTGGAAATACTTTTATATCTGGAGGGCAGTTTGTTTATTTAATTAATGCATACAAATGTCTTTACATGCTTAATCACAAATTACATGCAGAAATAGTCACAAGGTACATTAAAACAATTAACAAACATATACATCATAAATTACAGGCATGTATTGAAGTTACTTTATATTTCAATTTCAGTCTTGATAAGAAGAATAAATGAATGCGTTTAAAACCTAATGTCCATACAAAGCCTTGTATGTAGTCCTCTACTGGAACAATTAAAGAATGTAAAGGAATGATGTGGATTAAACACAATAATCTACCCAGCGCCTAAAGTAAAAAAGCAGTAGGGGAACTCATAATTTCTACCAGAACTGATTTTAATACATGGACCACCATAAAAAAAAAAAAAAAAATGAATAAGGGAAATATAAAGTTAGAATTTAATTATAACTTAATCATAGTAATACTGTATATGTAAGATTAAAAATAAATTTGAGTTGTCAAATTTACAGTCGGTGGTTTCAAAGTAAAATTGCCTCCGCTTTTTATTTTTTTTACAACAAGCAAAATCCCACTTAATGCTTTCATGGTGATCCCATAAACTAATGAACAGCTTAGTTAACCCATAGAGCGCAGCGCTGCCCGCCGCCCTGCCACGCTGCAACAACGACGCGCAGTGTGAAGGGGGGAAGGGCGGTGAGAAGAGGTCTTCTCCTGGCCTCATCATTTGAAGGAAGGAAGTTGAGTGTGACTGCTTGTCTCCACACTGTCTCTGCCTGTGCTGCTAACTGTGAAAGAGTGATTAATCTGCTGAAAGCCACTCTTTGTCACTCCTCACTTCTGCTGGGGTCCTGCTCAGTGACTCATGATGTTTCCAACTTTTTGTGTTAAAAAGTAACAAACCTTCTTTTTTTCTTCTTCTTCAATTATGTTGCGTTTGCACAATAATTCATTATCATACCCAATGTTTTCCTTGATTGGGAAATAGAACAGAATATTTCTTTATTAAAAAAATATCGATACAAATCAGGAACTGCTCAACCTGAAGGTCTCGTCTGGGCATTTTGGGTGTTTGCATTGCGTTTGCGTTTAGAGAGGAACCTATTCAAAAGAGATTACAGAAAGTATGTACAGGAATCACTTAACACATGACAATCAATACCTGAGCAACACTCGTCTACAAACATCAGCACAGCACACCATGCGGGCTCCACCAAAGTAACTTTTACATTGAAGGATGGGAAACTCAAACCACCACTCTGGATCAAATAATGTTTAATAACCTCCAAACCTCTACGCCCTGTAAGCATTATTCACTAACTAATGCTGTGTATCTACAAAATATGAAAGTGAAAGTTATAGAAGTTTCTTTTAAATAGCTTCAATACTAACCTTCCGCATCCGGATGTTTGTGCAAGATTAACGCTGCATGCATACTTTGGCTTTAAACCTGTTTTGCATGTGTGCACTGTGGAACTCCACAGAGTTCTTTACTGGAAGCACAGGTTTGATGAGGATGTGTTTGATGCTTGACAGATACATGTTTGCGCGGATGTCTTACATAATAACATGCTCGCGCTCAAGAGGCAGGAACAGCGATAAGGCGTGCGATAAGGTGCACACAACTGTACAACACAAGATACATTTTGACCTGAAAGGTAAGGGGAGTCATTATTGTATGGTCTAAACTTGTTTAAATTGTTAATGTGGTTGTGTAGCTCTAAGGCTGTTAAGAGTATGAATCGTTTTTCCAATAAGCAAAAGTAAAATGGCACATTTCCTCTGCTAACTGTTATATTCTACTTTTGTTTTCAATTTGTTGCTTGTCCTTTTACAACTGCTAAACATCTATTATTACCCTGACGCAGAAGTATTCTGACACTTGGATCGAATACAGATAAAAGTACACCACTTGTCTGACATTTAGATTAATTCAGCATGACAGTCTATTTGGATGTGTCCTCTACAGATTCCAGCAGTAAGTAGTATCATTCAAGAAGTGGAGAGGATGAATTGTAGATAAGGGCATGGGATTTCTGACAATACATTAATCAGCTATCTGTGTTACAGGTGTGACTCATACTAACAAACAAATGGTGACTGTAACACTTGTTGCACAATATAGTAAAAAGACTAAACACCTCCCTCAAAATGTTTCCGGTTTGTAGGTTAACCCTTTGTTGCTAGCTCTGTAGAGCCAACTAGAAAGATGGTTCAAAACCATTTACAGTGAACCTGTTAAAGAGTGAACTGGTTATGAGTGATTTTCACTCATAACCAGTTATATTTGCTTAGAATATTTGCTTAGTTACAAATTAGGTGGTTAAACAGCCCAACCCAATGAGCTAAATTGGCTGTACTTGCACACTTTGCTGAAACGGAGTAGGTGGAGGACGGCGTGTTTTTAAGAGTGTCTCTTTGAAGTAGACAGATATAGTTCCCTCCCTGTAGATCCAAGCAGATATTTATGGACGTCTGAAAGCGCCTCCGTCATTATTGTCATTGTCTGTGCTCACCACGAATCTTGTTGTGATGCCGGTCTTTTGTGTGCGCACTTTAACTGTCTGCTCGTGTTTGCTGCTGTCTTTGAACAATGTTTGAGAATTTTGGAATCACAACAAGGTCTTGGTTTAATCCGCTCCTATAGTATCTTTACACCTCATGCTTATAGGCGTATCTGTGGCATCCTTTCTTTTGTAGTCATTGCATATTCTACATATATTTTGAACCCAGTCATCTCTTGTAGTATTTATTTAGCTTCCTGGGAAGGTATTTAGTAATTACTATGTTTGTATGAGCCTTGCGTAAAGAAACAAAACACTGGTAATTACCAGAAAACACCAGAGGCAAGGACTGTTGGGGAGGAAATCCGTCATGACAAAGTTGCGGGGCAGGGCACCCTTTCCAGTTTGTCACCACAGGGCATTGTGATGTTTGTGGAAACATGAAGTTGGAATAAAAAAATAAGGTTGGTGTATAGAGGCTTAAAGGACACTGCTAGACACACTAGTTATATGTTATTATGCAGAGTAAATGCAGAACTGTTCACTGAAGCTTTCTTAAAAACACGCGTTTGCATGTGTCACCTCAGAATAGATCCTTTCAGGACAAGACTGGCAGGTGCTGTGACTGTCGACTCCTTTTCTTGCCGTTTGGCGGGAATAATGTGTCATTTGCTCACCCAAATTGTGCAGTGATTATGTCATGATTCTGAACTTTAGACAATATAATAATATAACTTGAAAATGTTTTTGTGATACAGTGCCCATTTGGAAACAGTGTTTTTTGTTTTTTTCTTTGCCTTTAAAATCCCTGCTGTATTGATATAGGAATATAAATGGGGCCTGCCAGAAATATTAGAGCAAGGTAACCTCAGGATAAAAGTTGGAGAAATGCAGGTTTCAACTGTATAATTAGTTTACACATTTCACAAGACACAATGTTTCCACAGTAAATATAAAGAATGAAATAAAGAAAAGATGTTTGTGGCCCACAATGGAATACACAGCTATTCTCTGGATGGTCTTCTGTGCCATTGTATTTTAGTTGCCTGGAGCAATGCATTTAAATGAACACTTCCACATGAGTGCTGGTCCTCTGAGAGAAGATGACTCTCTTCCATTTCACTGGTGCTAAGACGTATTGCATTAAAATAACTGAAGCAAAGCTGGGCGTAAATGGGGCGTGAGTAGTTTTTGGAAGGTAGGATGGACAGATTAGGAAGTAGAGAGAGAGAGAGAGAGTGAGAGAGATGCCTGTATTTCCGTTTCTATTCTTTAACGCTCCCTGGATAGCCCTGTGGTCCTCGGTCCCCATCATTGTCACAGGCTTAGTGCCTCAAGTGAGCTTTGGTAACATATGTTACTCCAGTGAGTCTATTGTCCTTCCTTTAGCTGCCTGAGTGGAGGGGCGGGCAGAGGGGTGTGTCTTTGCACCAGGAGGGGAGCAAAGTGAGGTGGAGGACTGACGAAGGGCATGTCATGTCAGAGATGTGGGTTCAGCGAGAGTTATTGGAGTGATCTCTTGATGATCCTGATTTATACATTTTCTACAGACCTGTAGTGCAGTTGTCTTGCGCCTTGAGGTGGACTTAAGATGTTTAATACCCCAGAAAGCAGTGAGTATTCTACACTGGCACAGACTACTGTTCTTAGTCTCTCAGAAATGGTTTCCTCGTTTATTTAAGTCGATTATGTGTGAAATCATGATTGCTGCCATGCTTTGCTGGCTATATTTTAATATACAACTTTTCTCAGGGTTATGGTTTGTCGTGAGGGTGAGCCATTTAATGATCACACTCTTCGTGCCCCGGCTGGCCAACTATTGGTTGAGGAAACATAATCCCTGCAGATTTGTGGCAATGATCTGCCATGTGCTCAGATAATAAAGCTCATGCACCTCAAACACATGCTTTTATCGCTTTGCATAGGGATTCCACCCCATTTTACAATCTGAAGATTTTGTTTTGACTGTGCCATCTTTGTGCACATGCATATAAACGTGTTCATTTGTCTGATGTGAAATTCCACGAGTGAAAACCATGCAGGGGATTTGCTGTGCTTGAATGAGAGCTGTCACTTTGGCTCGTGTCAAAATGCGTGCATAGCTCCATTCAAGGTATCGCCTCGCCGAGGGAGACGGCAGGTCTCATAACCAACAAGTTATCAGGATGTTCTTCTGGGCCAATGTGGTTTTCAGCCTGTCATGTAGATTACGGCTCTGCAGTTTGGGTTTTCATGTGATGCCTGTACTGTAGTGATTTCTGATTCAAGCATTCTTTAGTGTGTACACACTAAATGCAGTACACAATAGGATTAGACGAAGAATGACAGAAGCTTTTTTTTGTACAGAATGAAAATATATGCCTACTCTGGTGGAACAAGCTGACAAGCTTTGTTTACCACTCAGTCTGATAATTGCAAGATTTCCATATTGTAAGTAATAATTAATGATTAAAAAAAAGATTCTATATTGAAGAAGCATCTAATCTACACCAATTACCAAATAACCTTTCAAACTAAGAAGAGACAACTCATGCAGCTTTGCATCCTCAGAAGCACCCTGAGTAGCACTCAGTCATTGTTAATCAGCATACTGTATGGCTGCTGGGTGCTCCCCATCTTCATTCTTCTGAAAGCAGGATTAGCTTGAGGGTGAACCCATTTGGCACTGCCAGTGCTGCTGACACAGTCTGAGCACTATAAGACGTGAAATACTGATGGGGGACCAATTTATTGTCTGCCATCTTTCATCTGGAATCGCAGCAGACAGCAGTCTTTTGCCAAGCGGGTTTTCTATAAACATGCCACATGATGCCCCCCAACCAGGCCTTTAGGGTTGGAAGGATAATCTCCCGACAAATGCTCTGCTGTATTTTTCTACAACATTACAGCAATGAGGGACAAATGGCCTTAAATGTCCTCAGTAGGAGCTTTTGCTTCACTTGAGCACAGATTCTTCAAAGATGACCTTACAGGGCATTGAATTTCTCTTTTTTTCTTAAATAAATGACAAATCAGAGACAGTTAATGTTCCACTGGCTGGAACTGAACAAATTATTTTCAAGTATAGAATTAAGCAATATTCTTTTTTTTTAAATTGAAATTATGTTGTCTATGATTACTCATTCAATAGGGCTCTGCCTTTGAGGGCCAAGTCCTCATAATAATTTAGTAAAGCCCTTGAGCCAATCACCATTTACATAAAACCTAAGAAAGATCATTAGTCTTAGCCTGAGGCACAGCATGTTTGAAAAATAAATGATCAAAATTAAAAAAAAATTAAATATGTTTTAAATGGTTTAAGCAGCGATAAACATAAAGTATAGAGACTGTGACAGGCATGTTCTCGTAACTTGTTTTTTTCCGTTGGTATTTTTACTTTGCAGTCGGCCATGTTGGATAAAATGCCTGTTTATTCCATTGCTACCATAAGTGAGATGTTCTTTCTGTGCTGCATTTCTGTATCAAATACAAAACGTTTTCTTTTGAGTCATGTTTTTTCATCTTGCTCTGACTCTTACAGGTCCTCTGTGCCGTTCAAAATCCAAGTGACACCAGTTGAGCTGCATCAATACATCGTCTTAATCTCCATTCATCAGTAGAGGGTAATGAGGTTGTTTTTGACCCTGCAGCATGTTCTGCTTTTGGCCTCTACTACCATGGCAACAGGCCTCAGTATACCTCTGGAGGGTAAGGATGCACTTAATCAACATTCAGGATGAGTCGGTTTACAATGTTTGATTGAGGTGGAATGAAAAATCTGAGATATCTGTGTTGGCAGTTTTCTGTTACTTTGAATAATTGTATAATAAAGACACATGATTATGTAAGATTGGTCTTTAATTATTTTACCAAGGCCTTGGGGCTTCAGTCATACAAGCAGAACACCGGTTGTCCGACTGAAGCCAAGGGCAGTGAGCACATCTCGCTTATATAGGCACACATTCTTTGGTTCTTGGAACAGTAGGCAGGTGTTTATACAAGAGAAACGCTAAGTAACAATGTGGGAGGAAGTCATAATTTCTAAGTGTCAAACACGGAGACTAAGTGTCAAACACGGAGACGCAGTCCAGAACTGTTTATCACGAAAACTCTGCCGCACACGAAGGTCTTTCGGTGAAGCGTAAATGGGAACCTCTGCAGACAGTTATTGTCCTACTAACCGTCCCTGTAGATCAGTTACTTAACATTGTTCAATCTCCACTTAATGATTACTTGATTGCTTTCGCAATTATCAATTATATAATTGTCATTATGCTAATTGCTAAGTAATTATTCTATTGCCAATACAATTTCCCCCTTTGATCACATCTAAAAGTGATCACTAAAAATGAAGAAGATAGGACAGAGAACCAAAAGCAGTGAGATATCATACACCATACAAAATAGTTGCGGTCTCTGCGAACCATAGACAATTCAAACATGTAGGCAAAACTCATGATTCTCGAATGGCAGAACGACGGCACCAGGAGTTATGCATGAAATGATGAGTATAATGTCCTGTATCTTCGTAGTGCTGTCCCTCTCCGGCCCAGCGAAGTTGGTGAGAGCGATAAGCAGGGGCAGGAGGTCGAAAAGCAGCGGCATCAGGAAGGATGGTGTGCACAGGGGTCGGTGGAGTGATGCGTTTTTATTCACCAATCACTCTTTTCTTCCATCAGGGGCGTGTGATGAGGGGTCGGTGGAGTGATGCGTTTTTATTCACCAATCACTCTTTTCTCCCATCAGGAGCGTGTGATGAGGGGTCACTTTTCAGCCGTGTGGGTCGTCAGCTGAACTTAGAAGGGATTCCGCCACTGTTGGTGTGTCCAGGACTTTCGTCGGGTGTTCTTTACCCGCACGAAGTCTCTGAATCCGATGTTCAGGCAGGAGCATCTGCTGCTGCTGCTGGCAAGACGACACGTCCTCTCTCTTTGGTCTCAGTCAGTACCTGCGTCAGATTCATGCAGTATTGGGTCAGTGCATCATCACACAGTGTGCTTGGCCATAGGAACCAGTCCAGTGGTTGGAGGTCGTCCAAACCACACCTCAATTGGCGACGACGGATTATGCTGTGGTTTAGTTCTCATCTGTAATTGCATCAGTACCAAAGGTAAACATTTAATCCAGGATAATTCCAACATAACTTCGTTCAGTGTGGCGTTGTTTCGTTCTACAGCGCCACCAGAGTGCGTCTGGTAACTGCAGTGTGTCTTCAGGTCCAACTTGAGTCTGTCACTGAGTTCTGAAAGCATTTTGTTAGTCATTGTTGAACCATTGTCAGATAGAATCATTTTCTCCATCGCTGAAGCACTTTGTGTTTCTTTGTGCTTCAACCAAATTTGAAAGCAACACATCCTCCCCTTTGACACATGGTCAAACCCATGGGTCAATTTAGCACAGGGCAAAAACAGGTTCCGAGGGAGGCACGGCATCTCATCAGGGCCGAGCCAAACTACAGCAACAAGGGAGGCCCTCGCAGGCGTCGCCCGGTGTGGAAAGAAGATTTAGGGATGAGGGAGACAGGCTGACAGTTCCTTATCAGGCCGACATCATGTTTATGGGCAGCCCAGAGTGAGGGGGGAACTCGAGAGAGGAGGGGAGACACACCCCGAGGATCCACAGCCGGGCAGAGGAGCACAGGAGAAGGAGAAACAGCTGTGGAGGGCGCGTCCTCAGAGAAGAGACACAGACAGACAAAGGGAACCCGAACGTTCGGCAGGAGGCGGAGAAACGGGCACCACTGGGGCCGACCAGTCAGCGGCCGCCACAGCAGTGTTCACAAAGAGGTCCAAGTCCTTCCAGCAAAGGCCCCCATGTCCTGTCACCGAGATGTGAGGAGAAGAAAAGGCAACACCAAAAAAATTGTAGCTGAACAGGATTGAGATTCACCACAACCGCGGTGAACATAGAATTAAAGAACGCATCAGTCACAGAAAGCATGTCAGAAATGACAGAAACATAAAAAAAAAGTTTCAAAGTCTAGGTCCGGACCATGAGTCACGTGTGTGGTGCAATGTAGGGCAGAGGCGGACATGACACAATGAGACATGCCAATAAAGCGCATGACAGAGTTCAACAAGATCCGATCATCAGGTTCATTCAAAGACCAGTTGTATACAAACAAAGAACGTGCAACCATCAGAGAGACATCAGTCAACAAACAGGAAGGGTCAGAAAGGTCAGGAGGCACAGTGTCAGAGCCGTGGTCAGGACAGTCGGGGCGCATGCGCGTCATGGCGGCGAAGCCATCAGAATCACAAAAAGTTCTTTCAAAGAAGGCGTCATGAGATCATGACCAAACAAAAATAATCAGAACATAAAGAATACGTAAAAACTCTGTGATACTCTAAGTCTAAAACATTTATCACAGCTTAGATAGAGGTTTGTGTGTCACAGCATCAGAATCAATTACACATAAAACATGAATCCCATTCATCAATAACAGAACAACAGGATGCTGTTCATAAGCTTTGTGTTTTAACGTGTATTGCTGCTGTTTGAGCTCATCTCTCTTTGCATCATTAAGTTTAAACATCAGTTGAGCTGTGTGTGTGTTTGTGTTTGCATCTCACGTGAACCGGAGGGCGATCCGTCAGTCAGTCAATCCGAGCCAGCCACAGAGAAGGAGGGACCCCCGCCCCCTCGTCCACGACACCGCTGTTGATCACCCCGTATCTTCCGTCGGCCCCTCAGTGGTTCCGGTCACTCCCTCATCCAGCGTCCCCTCTGTTCACCATTGAAGCATACGCCTGGGTCTTTGCTCCTCCAACGGATCAGAGCACGTTCTCTTCTTTGTTCCTGAAGATGTCTCCCACGGGACGTCCTCTCACGGGAGGCACGCTGCCTTGGGACATCGAGCGTTGCATGCTCTTTGGAGGAAAGTCTTTTTTCTTCATCTCTTTCTTCTTCTTCTTGTTTGACGTGGCGCATTCAATCGGTCAGTCTGTCGTTAGCCCCACATATCATGCTCGAGTGAGCAGTGTGGGCTGGTGGGGGGGGCATTGGACCCTCAGTGGAGTGCCCCCTGAGGTGGACGGGGACCTCTGGTCTGATGGTGATGGTGATTGATGTCTTCTGGTCGTGGGCGGTGGGAGGAGGCACCCAACCCTCAGTGACTGGAACAGAGTGACCCGCGGGGGCCAAACTCCAGCACAGTGGAGCAGTTTGTGGAGCAAAGGAAAACAATTAGTTCCTGCATATTGACTTAATATTTCTGAATCAACTTTCTGCTTCCCATTTTTAGACATTTATCACGTTTATCACATAATATTATACCATATTACATCAACCGACTCGAACCTCTGAGCCTAGCATGCTATCATCTTTTGTAACATAGACCTGAGACATGGTAAAGCGCAGGAAGCAAACAGTAAGAGAATAACAATCACAGGATAATGGCTTCCAACGGAATACACATTCTTTTTTTTTCTTCTTTTTTTTATTAATTATTAGTATTATTATTATTATTATTATTATTATTATTATTATTATTATGATTAAAGGCACATAGATATTTGTGCCACTATCTCTCCTCTTGAGGCGTGGCACCAGTATCGACAAGGAAGGGAACAGCGACGTCATTAACAAGAAAAGTAATTAATTGAGGGCAAAGTTTGATAAGCTGCATGTCTTAAAAAGGCATACGGGCTATGAACATCATCAGTAGCATTCGCAGGTGCCTGTGGTTTAACCGGCGATGCTAACGTGTGTGTGTGTGTGCATCTCACTGTCCGAGGGCTGTTCGACGGTCAGTCAGTCGGAGCCAGCAGCGAAGGATCCCGGGCCACCTCCACGTCCACCACGGCCTAAACCATCACCTCGGAACCATTGGCGACCATTCCGCCTTTCGTTCCACCGTCGTTGGGGGCAGTCAGCAGCCCAGTGTCCAAGTTTCCACAGAGGAAGCAGACATCAGAGCCATGGGCCGGAGGGGGAAAAGGGGTGAAGTCCCTCTTTCTGTTATCACTGAAAGGAGGGCCCCTCCGGGGTCCGCGTCCCCTTGAAGGAGGCATGTTGGTCTGGAGCATGGTGGTCAGTGCAGCGTTGGACGACTGCAGGACATCCAGTGTGGTCAAAGCAGATGCAGCTCCCCCCTGTCTTTTTCTTCTTTTTTTTCTTCAGTTTCTTGTGCTTCAGCATGTTTGGCGTGACGCACACACGCAAGCAGTCAGTCTATTATTAGCCCATCTCCCGATGAGACTGGTGTGAACGTAGGCATGAAGGGGGGGGGGGGTTGCAGGCCAGGTGGAGGATGCAGACGGGGCGGTGGAGCAGCCGTGGACGGAGGTGCTGTCGGCCTTTGGCGGCGCGGAGGTGGGGCCCAGTCCCCCATCGGTGCTGGTCCAGAGGGACCCGCGAGTCCCAAACTCGGATAGAGATGAGAAGAAAGGAGAGGAAGAAAGGGATTGTTATTAGAACAAGGTGGGGGAACGGAGACTGCAGGTTTAAAATCGAAATTGATTTGATTAGGGGTTACCTCGGTAATGCTGGCTACCTGATCATTCACTTTAATTTCTGCTTTCCATGTTTCCTTTGGTTTCCCTTTTTCAGTACGGAGGCGGCTCTCTGTCTCCCACATCTTAAGGCATTTATTACGTTCCTCCCATGCAGCTAATTCAGCTGTCTTTACCGAATTCTTCTGGAGAAGTACAGTTTTCTCCAGGTCAACCTTACTTCTTAAAACGGCCAGCTGGCGACTACTCAGGCTCCCAGTGTTCGGGAAGCCATACCGAGATACAAAATGTGGGAAACAGTTAGCACTTTCCTTACCGTATTTCCTTTGCATGTCGACATTATTGGTGATGTCCAGACCACCTGATCATCAGAATCCTTCATTTGTCTGCCGCCTGAAGATCCCGTCTCCGGCGGTTGCCTCGGCCAGATATTCAATACCTAATCAGAATATCTCGGGCGAGCAGTGCACCAATAACCAACTAGACGTCTCTAGTGGCCGTCAGCAACGAGCGCAGTGCCTCGGCCAGATACTCAGTACCTAATCAGAATACCTCGGGCGAGCAGTGCCTCTATCTCCAGCTACCACTTTGTGTGCGTAGCGAGCTTGCTGACGTTTCCCCTTTCTCACTCAGAGGCCCCGGGGGACTTATCACTTGGAGTCCTGAAACACCGGCGTCTCGTCTGGACATCAATTCCCTACCAATTATTCTGAGGAAAAATGGAAAGCAGTTAACAAGTGTAAACATTAAATTTTTCTTACCAGTAAATCGTTGGAGGCTTCCTTTTCTTTTATTTAGACCCGTGGTGGCGACCAGAAGTCAGCGTGAACAGTCCTCTCCCCGTAACACTGATCGGACTCAGAGGCAGATCTGCTACAGATCTGGTGGCCTTCACTGTTCACCCAGACTCCGGCGGCCAGCCAGGGCATCCCACTTCTGACACCAAGTTGTGTTGGCAGTTTTCTGTTACTTTGAATAATTGTATAATAAAGACACATGATTATGTAAGATTGGTCTTTAATTATTTTACCAAGGCCTTGGGGCTTCAGTCATACAAGCAGAACACCGGTTGTCCGACTGAAGCCAAGGGCAGTGAGCACATCTCGCTTATATAGGCACACATTCTTTGGTTCTTGGAACAGTAGGCAGGTGTTTATACAAGAGAAACGCTAAGTAACAATGTGGGAGGAAGTCATAATTTCTAAGTGTCAAACACGGAGACTAAGTGTCAAACACGGAGACGCAGTCCAGAACTGTTTATCACGAAAACTCTGCCGCACACGAAGGTCTTTCGGTGAAGCGTAAATGGGAACCTCTGCAGACAGTTATTGTCCTACTAACCGTCCCTGTAGATCAGTTACTTAACATTGTTCAATCTCCACTTAATGATTACTTGATTGCTTTCGCAATTATCAATTATATAATTGTCATTATGCTAATTGCTAAGTAATTATTCTATTGCCAATACATATCATATTTGTGTGTCGAATTGGCGACTCAGTGTAAACTTTAACTTTCAGCTGTTTCTTTTCTGTCAACATTGTATGCCCATACTGTAAATTGTCAACCCAACTTGAGTGTAAACATTTGCAGAGTATGACTAACAAGTGAGTGACTTAAAGTAAATTGTTTATGTTGAAGCTGAGGTTTTGTTGTTTTGGCCTCAGACTAGCTCATACTCTAAGTGCAGTGTGCAATTGTAGTTAAAAGTCTCTGTAAGGCATCTTACTTGTCCAGATTATAGATTTGTTGGCAGCAGATCTGCAGTTTGGACTTTTCTTTTATGTGGTATAATTCTGTAGCAAAAATGCAGCATTCAAATGTTTTATGATCATTGTGTGTGTGTGTGTGTGTGTGTGTATGTTTCTAAATATTATAGTGGAGCAGCTTCCAACCATAATAACTCACACATCCGGTCCCATCATTGCCCTACCGTTTGACCACACTGTAAAGATCAAGTGCGAAGCCAGAGGCAACCCACCACCAGAGTAAGTGGCATCAACGCAATTTCAACATACAAAAATATTGATAAACCAGAGGCACACTCTACCAACATCTGTCACGTTAAACAATTTGAAGTGGCAATCCAAATTCCGATAAGGCTGCCTTCAAGATTCTTGCAATATTAAGGAAAATAAAAATAAATTATGGACCCACCCATTTATATGTGGTTTCTTCTTTGTTTTCATGACAGTTTGTCAAGTATGGTAAATGGACTGCACTTGTATAGCGCTTTCTACACTTTCACGGTGCCTAAAGCAATTTACAATAAGCCTCACAGTCACCCATTCACGCACACACACTCACACACCAGTGGGCGACTGCTGCCAATCAAGGCACTGCCAGGCCCACTGGGAGCAATTTGGGGTTCAGTGTTTTGCCCAAGAACACTTGACTTGTGGACAGTCAGAGCAGTCATTGGATGATCCCTTCTACCAACTGATCAACAGCCACCCATGTCATGTAATGAGTTATTCACAAAAAGGATACAAAAAAGAAAAAAAAAACATGTTACAGTTGGGCTGCGCAGTGGCACAGTGGGTGGCGCTGTTGCCTCACAGCAAGAAGGTCACAGGTTCAAATCTGACTTGCTGTCTTTCTGTGAGGAGTCAGCATGCTCTCTCTCTGTCCGGAGTCCTCCCACCACCTCCTAAAACATGCATTGGTTACGCTAAATTGAAAATTTCAAAATGTAAATTTGTTATCAGATCAGCTGTTGAACACGTCCTTCATATTTTGTTCCCACAGATACAGATGGACAAAAGATGATGAAGACTTTTTCATTCCACATGTCTCAACACAAAATGCAAACCTTACTTTTGGAACTTTGATTCTTCACAACAAAAACCTTGGCCAGTATCAGGGTAAATACCGGTGCTATGCTTCAAACAAGCTTGGAACTGCCATGACAAAGCAGATTGATCTCCGAGTCTCCCGTGAGTGACCAATACCAAAAAGCACATGTGTTTTGTGAAATTGCCTACGAAGTCTTCAGTCAGTGAATATTTGTTGTGATGAGTTATTCAATTTGTATAATTATTATTATTATTATTTTTAATTAGATATCCCCAAATTCCCAAAGGAGAAGTCTCCTCCCATTATTGTTAATGAAGGTGATCCAATCACCCTGCACTGCAACCCTCCAGAAAGCGTGGCCCCACGTCGGCTCTACTGGATGTCTATCGGTAAGCCAAGAAGCAACACTTTGTTCTTCTAATTACTGTGTTTGATACATCTTTAAATTGATATTAATCATGCATGTATGGCAGACGGAAAAAACAATTTGCAGTCATTTTATTGGTGCATCCATCTTAATCATATGCTATTGCAAAGGGAGGCAGTCATACATGGTATTTCGTGACAATGTTTGCAGGTAGATATATTTAGAACTGTTACGACTGGTCACACTTGTGCTGTCTTTTCGGGACATGACAAAAATGCGGATAAAACTACATGAATTTGGAGAGCTTCTCTAAAAAGGCAGTCATGGTATTGCACTTGCACTTGTTGTGATGGAATTTGATGATCTTGTATCACATCCTGGCTTTGTTTCCACCTCTGTATACCTTGTAACTTAGCATACAGCTTAGTAGGTGTGATATCCTGTTTCAGAGCATGTATGAACTTGTAAATGGCAGAATATAGAATGTTTCAGTTTCTGTTAGACTGACGAGATAACTGTTTGCGTATGAGGAGACAATGTGGCCGCACTTCTATGTGCTAGTCATGCTAAAATTCTAGTTTGTGAAAGAACATATAGTTTGAAGTCTGTCTGTGTCACACATTCCCCGTCTCTGGTGGCAACATGTCCTTTAGAAAAGGTCAATTCTCAGACTGTCCTCACTTTTCACAATCAGCAAAGTTAGCAGTGACAATATGAAGACAAATACAGACGTGAGACCCTCAAGTTTACCTCACATCAGACTGTTATCTCACCAGTGCAATAGGGATTCACGGTGTTAATAGCACCTGAGTTATGTTTATGTAACTTTCCAATGTGGCTACGTTTTCTGTCCGGCCCCTTGAGAGACCCTCAACCTCTGCAAACAAACCTGACCAAAGTCAGAAAAAAAAAACTTTTTTTCTGGCTTCTTTTAGGTGCTCAGTAAGAGCTTAGACACATGGAAGTAAAAGTTTAAAATTAATGTTTAAAGTTTGTTTAATGTTTTTGTTTTTTACTCTTTAGACTCTGTGTTATGCAAGGTGCAGTGCATTGCATTGTCTTGGACTTTTTCTTACTGGCACATTTCCTTTTTCATGCTCAGCTCATAACACTTGCACTTGTTCAGTACGTGGTGTGTGTGTGTGTGTGAGAGAGAGAGAGCGAGCGAGTGAGTATATTTGAAGCTATATGGAATTATTATGCTACCGGTATTATTAGTTTTGAGAAATATTTTACATTGATGCCCATCTGTTCTTTTCCAGGTCTCCAGCACATTGACCAAGATCAGCGGGTTTCCATGGGCATAGATGGCAACCTGTATTTCTCTAATGCCTTGCAGAATGACAGTCGTCAAGACTACTGTTGCTATGCTGCCTTCCCCAGAATACGCACCATCGTCCAGAAAACCGCCATGGCTGTTGTGGTCAATAGCTGTATGTTTACAGATCAGTTATTGTGACTCGAGCCTAAATGCTGTACTCTTCTAAGTATTCATCATCAGATACAAATCCCTGAGCAGTTATATTACAAACTAAAGGCACAAATGAATTCAGCCCCTTCTCACTATTTTTCTGAATGTTGAAGACAGGTTTGGCGTGCATTTCAGGTATTTGTGTTTTTATATTTAAGATAATGCATACCAAGACGCGGGGCTTGCCTTGTCATGTTTGTGCTCTCTGAAACTCTGCTACGGTGTTAGCTCGAGCAATGCAAGTCATCACTGCATGCAATGGTATTAGTCTTACAGTATTCTCTTTTCTCCCTTTAAAAAAATTATAATTTGTGCCAATAATGTTCAGTCTTCACATCACAACAGAAAACAACACATCATTGGATGAGGAATCATCCTGCAAGTTTTAAAATGCAGTCGATAAAAGTCTGTCTATAGCATTTAGAGAAGATTATATGATTGATTGAAATTATGCATATGGCTGTGGAAGACTGTTACATTTTACTGTACAAATGACTCTCATGCAGCTGTAGCTCCCCCAGTGAGAAAACCCAGAATGCTGCTGCCCTCTGGTGTTCAGACAGAGAAAGTGGTGTTGAATGGAGAAACTCTGCAGCTGGAGTGCATACCAGAGGGATAGTATGTATACATGCACTATCATCAACACTGAAGCCACAATAATTCAATGCATAATCTCGAAACGTATTTATGTGCACTTACATGAACATGTCACTGTTTTATGTCATAGTCCTACTCCAAATGTAGCATGGATTAAAATGGGAGATGAGCTTCCTCCAGGGACAAAATTCAACAACTACGGAAAGCTGTTGATCATATATTCTGTAGAAAAGAAGGACGAGGGAAAATACATGTGTACAGCCAAAAACCCTGTTGGAAAGACTGTCCACTACATTGATGTAATAGTGGAAGGTAGGTCAACAGCACAAGTCATGTATTTGAGGGTGCATTTATTTTTGTGTCAAATAGAAAGCTGCTGACACAAGCATGGCAGTTGTTTTGACTCTACACAGCTCTTCTTAACATCTCCCAGAACCGCCAATGTGGCTGACAGAACCTCCTCAGAGCCAGCTAGCTGAGATTGGGACTGATGTTCTCATCAAGTGTTCTGTCAGTGGAAAACCACTGCCGCACATAACATGGATGAGAAATGGGGAATTGTTGAGAGGTCAGTTTGAATCATTTGAGCAGTGTGTGGTTTTTTTGTGTGGTTTTTTGCATCATTTGCCAAATGAAGGGTGAACAGTCAACATTCAACCACCCAACCCAGAGTTAAAACTCCCCACGTAGCTGTTTTCTTAGGTGTTCTTCAAAGCTTATGAGACAAGCAGGAAGCCTTGATATGGAACGACTTATACATTTTCAGAATTTAGAACACACAATGCACATTTTTGTATACACTGGTAAAATAAAAAAAAGTAATACTTATATTTTCTCTAATTCAAAGATGGCTGAGGCTGATAATGGTTAGTCAGGATTTTCAAATATTCAAATAGACTTTTACCTTTATTTTGAGTGTTTTTTATGGTTATTTCCATAATTGCCAGTGAATATTAAAAAACCTTAGATTTCCTGTATTTTGGTCAAATGTACATTTTTCTGCCCGAGTACATATTTATTTTTCTTATATATAAAAGTTATTTCCATTACCAATTGATATGAGTTTGTTTTCTCCAATAAGGAATGCAACACTTCGGCTACAAAATGTCAGACGAGTCCATCGAATATTTTTTGGAAAGCCCACTAAAGTCAGTTCATATTGATGCTAGTGTTAGTCAAAAAAATATTACAAAAAAGATCTGTGCTTGAGTGTAGGCATTTTGAGATGGCGTTACTCTTCTGTATTTATGTTTCTTATTCCTATCAGACCCACGGAGCAACATGGAAGTGCTTGATGATACTCTTGTGCTCCATAATGCCAGAGCTGAGGACAGTGCCGTCTATCAGTGTCAGGCCTCTAACAAACATGGCACTCTTCTGGCCAATATTAACATCATGATCATGAGTGAGTATTACAGCTAGACTTTAGGTTGGCTTTATCTACAAGGACACTGTATTTAGGTAATAAATAAAAACAATTTGCCACATCATGAACTTCAGATTTTAAGATGGTTCACTCTCCTTACATATTTGTTATACCTGATCCCACATTCTCATGGCTCATCCGTCCTGGAAACATTAGCCTAACGTCAGATTATCCGTGTCAGTAATGCCTTGCAAGTAATGAAAGTAATAAATCCAGGATTTCTTTACTGGCTACCTGCAGCATTTTTACTCATCAGTCATTTTGCTACTTCTGCTGACTATCAAAGATGCAGATCTTATGCTACTCAAAGATGTTCACACCTTTACTGTATAATTTCTCCCACTGTTGCTGGTGATCTCAAAGTTCATGCTGCTGCAGGTTGTTAGAAGCAGGGGTCAATCTGTCAACCATGTAAATGGAAAATATTCAATATATCCTGATCTACGTACCCCCCCCCAATACTAGCCAATCACGTTGACCAAATCTAACCTAGCCTTCATTCTTACTTTTAGATATGGCTCCTCTTATACTGACCAGAGACTACCAGGAGTATGTTGTCGTACAAGGAGGAGATATCATCGTGAACTGCAGCGTCTTTGGTTCTCCAACACCCAGCATCTCTTGGTAAGTATCCAGTGACAACGGGTATTGTTTATTATTGCCATCAAAATATTTCACCAAACATTTTAAAAAAAGAGAAAGTCTGATCTGTTTTTTTCAGTGAACTATTGTTTTGCTCATGCCAGTTTTGTTTTTGCTGTCGTTTTAAGAATGAAGCAGAGCACATATAGGATCACAGCAGTAAATCGGGGCATTAATCCCATTCTGCTGCATCTATGTGATCGATATTCTGACACTTGTTGTGCTGTTCAGATAATCCTCCTCCATTCCTTGAAGGTTTTTGCTAATTAAACCTTTTTCACTACAGATGTAACACTGGAGCACTTCGGCTCCATAAAACGGCAACACAATAAATTTTAGACTTTTGATTCTATTAGATGATATTCCAGCATGTACCCAGCCATGTTGGGCCTCCTCTGATGCTGATAGCTCTGACTGGAGAGCAATTATCCAATTTTCTCATTTTTTCTTTAAGGTGTATCAAACTCTGCTTTGATGGTGATGCACATGACAAATACATAATTGCATTTTGTTTTGTTTCTCTCAATCTATTCACACATTAATACTTGCAGAGTTGTTTTTGACCACGTGCTCATTACTATTCCATTCCATTTATTTAGCATCACGTAGTTAGAATCGCACCCTGTGATGAATCCCTAGGTCAATCCTCTGACTATGTTGACTATGAGCATCTTTCACACTGGAAATTGTTCACAGGACTCAAAATGTAAAAATAGTGATAGTTAATTATGTGACAGGAACAAAAATATTTCATAAATGATATTAAAGTTGCTTATGATGGAGTGACCTCAAGATTGGAAAATGGCACATTAACTAGCAAACTGTGACTTGCACCTCTGTTGTACTGAAAGATACATACATGTTATTTTCTAGGGCCAAAGATGACAATCCAGAAACCATTGAGGGGGAACGTTTGGTTCATCTTCAGGATGGAGCTTTGCAAATCATCAATGCAGAAAAAAATGACAGTGGGAAATATGTGTGTGTTGCCATTAACACGGAGGGCGAGTCAGCGATCACTGCTGTGCTGGATGTGAAAGGTACCTGAGCAACATGATTAGTATCGAGTCTCTGAATCAGAATCAGGAAAATCATTGCACATGATTCAAATTCAACTTTAGAGTGTTATTGGAGGACATAACGAGAGTTAATTTCTTTTGTAACATTTTTCAACAGTATTTAATGTCATGTAGAAAATCAAATCACCAGAAAAATAATTAACGTGCCTGATAAACGGTTAAAGAGCCAGTCCACCCAAATGAAAATGGCAGTTGTCGAAATTATTTGATCTGTTTGTGTAAATTATGGGTGGGGGAAACATTTTTTGTTGTTGTTTAGGTGATCTGGCCCTTCAACATTTATGTCAGTAGGGTTATATTAAAACAGTTTAACAGTCTCGCAACTGATTTACACATATGTGCAGATAAGATATAAATTAATTTTGATTTCACATTAATGATGAGGGCGGCGCGGTGGCGCAGTGGTAAGCACTGTTGCCTCACAGCAAGATGGTCGCGGGTTCGTCCCCGGCTTGTGGCCATTCTGTGCGGAGTTTGCATGTTCTCCCCGCGTCTGCGTGGGTTCTCTCCGGGTTCTCCGGCTTCCTCCCACCTCCAAAGACATGCTGCCTAGGCTGATTGGTGACACTAAATTGTCCATAGGTGTGAGTGTGAGTGTGTGTGTGGCTGGTTGTCTGTCTCTGTGTTGCCCTGCGATGAACTGGCGGCTTGTCCAGGGTGTCCCCTGCCTCTCGCCCATTGACTGCTGGGATTGGCTCCAGCTTGGCCCGTGACCCGATAGCGGAATAAGCGGTTAGAAATGAACATTAATGATGATATTTTTATTAGAAATGCATAACTATATCAACATATTGTGACATTGATTGCTGTTTTGACAGACAATTCTTTGTTCTTTGCTTGCATACTCTATCCGTAGACCATACCAGAATAGTAAATCCACCTCAGGATGCACAGATCATCAGTGGGACCACGGCCCAGCTGACTTGCCTGGCAGAGTATGATAAAAGCCTGCGGAGTTCCTTTCAGGTTGTGTGGGTAAAAGATGAGCAGAAGATCCCACTTTCCTTTGAGGAAAATTCCAGGTGGGTTGGATGTGGTTTCATACTTTTTCTATTATTGTTTTAATCTTTATGCTGTTGTTAGGGAAGAAAAATGCATGTATGCATGCAACATATGCTACTGTTTCAGTTTGTCGCAGTTGTTAGAAAGCGAGAACACAGATTATGTCCACTGCATGACTTGTATGTAAACAGAAACATATTTTATTGTTTGTGATATATATATTCCCCCCCCCCAAAAAAAATGCAAATACAAGTTTGTTTTTACCGCTGTATACCAATAAATGTGCTTACAGGTTCAGATACTTTGTAGACAATGGCATTTTGCTGATCATGAATGTAAACCTGCTGGACCAAGGAACATACACATGCATTGCTAGCACAAGTGTAGATGAGGACAATGCCACTGCAGTAATCACAATACTGGGTAAGAGCGATTAGTAAATAATATCATAAACAATAAGATTCATATGATATGTACAATATATTTTAGATGCACATAGAGCAACATTTTGTGGTTTTGTTTGTCATTATCATGTTTAAACCCTCCAGACGTTCTGTTTGATCGTTTTCAGCTGAATATTCAGCTTTTTAAAAATATAAATATTTTGTGCTACAGATGTGCCAGATGCTCCGACAAAATTAGGGATATCTGAACTTAACAGTTCGAGGAACATCAGTCTGTCTTGGACACCAGGGAGCGATCACAACAGCTCTGTAATAGGTAATTGTCAACATGGAGGAATCTTCTTGTGGTTTTAATTAGTTTATATATGTTTATATGATCAGAATATAGCTACATGTCTTTAATCACTTGGAAATATGGGTACTCTTTCTTTAGATATGTATTCAGCCTCAATTTTGACACATGTGGGTGTAGTCTTGCAGAATTCATGAATTTGTGCAAATTCAGGAATTACATTAGAGTTAGATTTCTGGATTTTTTTTTCAAGAGGAGTTACAGTTAAGTTATTCTTTCAACATCGCTTTAACTGAATTCATAGAAATGATAAGGTATGTTAAATCAAAAGTGTCTCGCATTATTTTAGTCCTTGTCAAAGCAAGGCATGTCTTAGATCAAAAAGCTTTATTCATTCTATACAATTCTCTAATCCTTCCATATCTAGATTACTGTTTAGAGGTCTTGTTCACGAGTGAGGGAAGCATGGAGCGGGAGATCGACAGACGGATCGGTCTGCAGTAATGCGGACTCTGCACAGATCCGTCATGGTGAAGAGGGAGCTGAGCCAAAAGGCAAAGCTCTCCATTTACCGGTCGATCTCCGTTCCTACACTCACTTATGGTCACGAGCTTTGGGTAGTGACCGAAAGAACGAGATCGCGGGTACAAGTGGCTGAAATGAGCTTCCTCCGTAGGGTGGCCGGGCTCTCCCTTAGAGATAGGGTGAGAAGCTCAGTCATCCGGGAGGAGCTCGGAGTAGAGCCGCTGCTCCTCCGCGTTGAGAGGAGCCAGATGAGGTGGCTCCGTCATGTATTTAGGAAACCTCAGGGAAGGGTAAACTCTTTGTTGGTTCAACCCTGCAAACAGTCCCACGCATCGTAACAATGTTTGTAGATATAATACACTTTACTATGAAGGTATCTGTTACAGTAAATTATTACAGTAGTTTCTATTATAATATGGACATTGTAGAATGTACTAACGAATGTACTAATATTATATTTACATTTTTAAAACAATTTAAAAGTGACACCATTCCATTATAGTTTTAACCAGAACAAAAGTGCTATTGAATTATTTTACTTTTATTGCACAGAATTGTGAAGCTTTTGGAGATTTGTGACTTTTCAGATGATAGATGAGATCAGCATCACTTTAATGTCGGGGCATCAAATGGTTGATGTTCAGTTTTGTGATGAAAATAATTGTTCATGTTTCTCTTGCATGAGCGCAGAATTTGTCGTCGAGTATGAGGAGAGCCAATGGGAGCCTGGCAGGTGGAGGGAACTAAAGAAAGTTGCTGGTAGCCAGGTAACAGCTGAATTAGCACTATATGGACACCTTAACTACCAGTTCAGAGTGTATGCTGTAAATGCTGTTGGACCTGGACCCCCCAGTGAACCAACTGCAAGATACAAAACACCTCCTGCTGGTGAGACTTGCTCCCTTTAATTTACATTTTCTGCTGTTTTGAGGGTATTGTGACACCTGTGGGGAACCCCCCGACCCCCGCAGTACATGATGCTGATTTAAATCTGAATATGTATGAATTTTGTTTTGATTGAACATTATGAGTCCATAATGGCATTTTAGGAGAAAAATGTAAGATGAATTCTATCATGGTATGTTTTCATGTATAAATTTAAGATTGGACAACTTCTGTTCAAAGCTCCTGATAAGAACCCGGAAAACATAAAAATTGAAGGCCATCTTCCTCATCAAATGGACATAAGCTGGGAGGTAAGGAACAATACACATAAATATATGCTATGCTTCTTGAAACATTTATTGCTTTTAAGCATTCATGCAATCATCTGTCCTCTTATAGCCACTGTTGCCCACTCAACAAAATGGCCCAGGTCTCGAGTACAAGGTGAGCTACAGGAGACTCGGCGTGGAAGATGTCTGGACGTGGCAACTGGTCAAGAGACACTCCTTTGCTGTCAGCAACACGTCCACTTTTGTCCCCTATGAGGTCAAAATACAGAGCAGGAACAGCCACGGCTGGGGACCAGAGCCCAACATTGTTTCTGGCTACTCTGGAGAAGATGGTGAGTTCTAATTCATTCATCTGATTTAATTTGTTATTGAGTGAAGATTCTTGTCGTTAATACGTTTGATTCTGAATTTCATGTTTATAAAGCAGTTCAGTTCTCTTCATTAGTTTTATTAACACTTGCCTAAGGCTGAACTAATGCTTTGCTTGTCACTTACAGTGCTTTTTGTTTTACCCTATCCCGCTCTATCTTCAGTTGTGTTTTGGCATTGTCTCCAGCAAACTGTGTCAGGTTAAGTTCTTTATTTTTTCTAGCTCCCCTTAGTTTTGACCCGGTGCAGATGTGCAGTAGTGACATTTTCTTCCCTCTGACTAAAGATAAAGTCCTCTGCTAGATCAAGCAATAACCTTTGTTGAGCTGAGAAATGTCAAATTTCCTCTTCTGCTTTAGAAAGATGTGGGAGATCTAAAAGATCACACCGTACTTTGTGCCTCAGACCTACTGATGCATAACTACTCCTCTCTCTAGTATTTGCTGTGCTTCTACATTTTCCTACTACCTGTAAAGTAGCTCATATAGGATAAAACCCCCCCAAAAAATTTCATCAATTCATGATTGGTGATGTATTTGTGGCTGCTGGAAAAGGAAACGGCCACAAACAATGATGCAGTTATGTTTTGCTTTTGTTTGTATGTATCTATACTATTTAACATATTGTACTACAAGGCAGAAAGCATAATAATATATTTTAAAAAGATATTTGTCTCCAACAGCTCAGAACCGCCTGATTACGATTTTCTTTTAAAAGTCCTTGCAAGGTGTATTCTGGATGACTGCGCTCTTGACAGACCTCTATGTGTCATTCAGTACCGACTGCAGCGCCAAGAGACGTAGCAGTGGAAGTGTTCAACACCACTGCTCTAAGAGTCAGCTGGACCCCGCCTCCACCCGCCACAGTCAGGGGTCATCTTGGAGGCTATGATGTAAGTTATCAGGTCCTTGAAGTGTTTCAATACTTAACACATCAAAGTATAATAACGATAGCACTTCACATTTACAGTATAACACACAATGTTATGTTGTGATATATATGTTACATAACATATGTTATTATGTACAATAGTATAAAAAACGTTTTCATTATTTCATTCATTTTACACATTATTTGATATTTTGTATTATATCTGAGGCATTTTCTGCTTCAGTCCATTTTACTCTCTTCCCTTTGTTCCGTGAAATCGGCAGTATTTAGTCTTAGAAGCGCCTCTCATCTGAAACTGGGCTGGATAGAGATGCAAACATATTTATTATGATTTGAAAACAGTGACTATTCAACCCTTATATACTTACTGATATATTAAAGCTCCCGTCATAGCCTGACAATGTGTTGTTATTATAGCCAAAGAAGACATTACTAGTGACTTACTGATGCTTGTAAAACATACACTTTTACATAATAATATTCACAGGACATTATAATAATGATCATCATATTTTTCACTGCAATCATAAATATTTGAACTTTTCTGGAGAGTCCATCCTGATTAATTCATTTCTGTATCTCAGAATCCCTTAATGAGTCGTGTACGTTTTTCGGTCGAACACTTTCGCAATGCGTAAAGTAAAACAGCAGAGGGTGAACTCATAGAGCAGCTTTTTAGCTTTTTGTATGTGCCCATAAAATCAGCTGAGCGTTTCCATATGTTGTAGTAGGCTTGTGAATTTTCTAAATAATATATTTGAGTGTATAATACTGCTAAGACGAATATTAAAATGCATGATTTTTTGATTTTATAAATTAATTGATGTATCATCTACTACAATAATTCTAACCCTGTTATGTCTGTCAAAATCGTACTTTTTAAATGTGGTATGAGATACAATATCTCTCATTGGAAATATATGCCACGTGATTATGTAAAGCTACTTTTCTGTCACACACCATCATGTCATGGTTAACGGTTCTCATGTTCACGGTGATGACTGGTTTCAGATATCTGCCCTGATAAAAGGGAAACCAGATGTTACTGCTCCTCAATATGCTGCGCTTCACCTCTGTCATTCTCTCTAACTCCATCTTTATCCTCCTCTTCCTCTATCATCTGTTCAGGCTTGCTCCTAACCACTGTCCACGACTTTCTTCTCACAGGTTCAGTGGTTAAGAAAATATAGTTTGCTGAATCCCAACAAGACGTTAGATGAGCACAAGACCATGTCTTTTCCTGGGAAGAGGACTCATGCCGTTGTTCCAGGCTTCAAACCTTTCTCTGAGTACAGACTCACTGTGAACATTTACAACAAAAAGGGGAATGGGCCCAACAGTGACCCAGTCACCTTCAAGACTCCAGAGGGAGGTGAGGTAATGCAATATATGAGTGACCCTTGCACAAAAATTAAAGGAGACATTGATGAATGTGGACAAAAAAAAACCCATTTGATGACATTTAGGACTTTAATGAGTCATAGAATGAGACGATTTCATACAAAACGTATTTCCCTTACATAAAACCCGTTCCACAGTAAAATTTGTTTGCTTATTGTTACTTCACTTGAATGCTTGTGCTTCACTCTTCAAAATAATAAATGTTTAGCAGAAGGCTGCTTTTAGAATTAATCTACTTGAAAATAAAAAAAATTGGAATTTGTTATTGGTGCCCTTCTGACATCTGATATTAAGAGAAATGCTTCTGGAATGATTTGTGACATCCAGTGGTTGGATTTGCATTGATTTAAATGTATCATTCATATTGACAGACAGGCCATCTGTCTGATGGAATGCTTCTTCAGATTGTGTCTATTTAGAAAGTGTCTTTTAAGTGTATGCATTATCATTATTGTTATTTTCATAGCTCCTGAGCAAGTGCCCATCCTGACGGCCTCCAATGCAAAGAAAGATTCTGTTTTGTTGGTATGGGGCCCGCCGCTGCAGACAAACGGCATCCTCACTGGTTATCTCCTGCAGTACCAACTCAGTATGTCACACACAATGGTTTTTGATGAAAATCTCAGTAACTTGTATAGTGCGGATATTTGGCTTTATGTGATATGTCATTTGCTGTTGCCTTTTCTGTGATGTCAGGCATTGTCGGAAAAATGTAAGAAGGTGTGCAGCTGCAGGGATGGAGAGGAGGAAGTGTGGAGAAGGCGGTTGTGCAATTGAACAGCTTTGGCTTTGAGCGCCACTCGTTTGATTAGCCTGAAACCACATATACTCTTATCTATACATTTTGCTATAATGCCAGACACTAGGTTGCACTGTTTGACGCTGAACACACAATGGTCTGCAGCAGCCCATTTGTGCAGGTTTCTCAAAATTGTAGTCTGACAGCTTCCTCCTCTTGGTTTCTTATCTTGTATCCTCTGTCCTGCAGACTCTCAAGAATGTTCATGGCTTTTATACAAATTTCATTAGGATTTATCATTCAGAGCCAAAAAACAAAAAAACACCTTTATGCTTGAGAACAGTTAGGGTGAACAAGTGAGTGAGGAGCTTTCATTGTGCTTCCTCTCTTTTCAAAGCCTGCTCTCTTACTGAGTGACATTTTTGAAGTCTTTTGTATAAAATGTGAAGGATGAGACAGCCCTTTGCCGCCTCCACCGGCACCCACAGAGTCTGGCTAGCTCTTCAATACACTCCATCCCCCCTGTCCTTTCTGCTTGTTCCCGTATCAGATGTCAGACTTTACACAGATATATTCCCACACAATGTAGGCTGTGGGTGTTGGAAGTTTTTTGGCTGTGAATTCAATGTGCAACTCCAGGATATAACAAAATTCAGTCTTCTGTAAAATTTGCTGAATATAACATTATACCCATTGTGCTATGCTAACAGTCTGTGCAGTCACAAGTCAGGAATCTGCTCTGTAATTAATAAGTGACTAATTTCTTGTTCACAAATCTGCATACCGTTTTCATGAAAACGTATTTTGGTGTATTAAAACAGGCTCGGCACATTATGGCACAGTAATGACACAAATGGCGGGGGGGGGGGGGCTGGCTCTTATCTACAGTCCACAGTCCACACTGATCTATAATGCAAGTGTGCTGATACATTATGCTGCTCCTTAGATTTCCCTCGTCTGCTTCTATGCTATTTTTCCCACTTTTGTCTCTTTGTGCTTTTTCTGCTTTTCCCACCTGTTTTTAGAAATGTTCGATCTCCTGCAGAAGCGTTTCCATTTCCTACTCCTGTTTTTCTTTTACCATAACATCTCCTCCTTCTCTTTTCATTGACACTTATTTACACATTCTTCTTGAGCTCTCTCGTCTTCTCCTCTCTCTTTTCTTCATAATGTATTCCTGCCCAGCTCACCTGTCATGACTTGTATCTGCTGTATTCACGTTCCACATGAGCAACCTTGACATATCTTCATTTCTCTCCATCCCCCCAGCCATCGACCCTCATTATAGCTTTGCAACATTAACATACAACAAGACTTTTTTTCCATGTCTATCCTCTGCAGCCTCACTCATGCCTTGTGAACTTACCTGGCATCTCTCTCATTCCTTTATAGTTAATGAGACCACGATGGAGGTGACAAGTTCCCAGGAGATAAACATTACTGTGGCTGACATCACCCAGTGGCATCTTCAGGGCTTAGAGGAGGGCAGCCTCTACCAGCTGCACCTCCGTGCCTGCACTCGGGCAGGTTGTGGACCTGCGATGACACAGGAGAGTAGCACCATTGGTCAAGCACGTAAGTTTAGTTCCAGTGATTCAATCACAAAAGCAATAACTGTATTATTCAATTTACTTTAAAATCAATTATTGAATTACACAAATAGTGCCGACAGGGTTATGTGCACTTGTGTGATGACATTTGAAAGAAGTGGACATTAATAGGAAATAGATGGTCCCAACTGCATTAAATTGGAATTGTGGGACTTGTATTTTTTGTAGCTTTTGCCTGACTGAATAAATGTTTGGATGTTTGTATGGTGTATTTTCACCTTTCTAGGATTTTTAATGCAAGAGATGATAGATTGAGGTTTCTTTGTTTCAACTCTGTCACATTATCCCAGATGCTGACCTTTAAATATGAACGTCATTGAGTGAAAGAACACTGTTGATCACACTGCTGATGCATTCTTAAAGATGTAGCTCACACTCAACGAAAAAGGCTTAAACCATGAATGTGTCTTCGGTTGGGCAGCCACAGATCGATAGGACAGTGTAGTCTTTTTTTTATTCCTCAAGCCTTTGAAACATTCATCAAGTTTGTTCAACAAATTCAACGTGCATGTGAGCTGAAGGCCTTTTGTTTTAATCAACTGAAGTGTTCAATCATGCATCATCATCATTGAAGTGAAACAATCCTACAAAGAACTCAAGAGCAGTTTGTTTTCTGAACCTTTTCATGTGTCTTACTTACAGAGAACAATCAAATGTCCGTGTTCAGATGAGTTGTTTTGGTTGGATCAACAGCAGAACAAGAGAGCAAAGAAATCTCATGAAAAATGTATCATTTCTGTATAGATTCATATTCCAGATGTTGTAAAAGACAAAACGAAACACTGAATCAAGCTTGTTTATAGTTTATTCTCAGTCTTTTTTCAAACAAAGAAATAATCACGATGGAATGTTTTTAAGTTCATATTTAATTTATTTAGCATTTAGCTAAAGCGGCGTTTGGATGAAGTCAGATGCAGGGACCGTAATTTCTACTGTAGAAAAAAAAAGGCTCTTCTCTCATGAACACAGCAGACAATCAGTCGTCAGGGGCTCTTTAGAAATGAAAGAAGGACTTCTACTTCAGCTTTTCTTTATTTCTCTTTAGTGGTTTTATATTATCACTTCAGTGCTCCATTGGTGTTATATCATGATGTTCTGTTACATACCTCCATGATGACAATAAGTGCTCACCAACTCCACTGTGTTATCCATTCCACAGAGTTGCTCTGCAGTGAACTAATGAGTTCATAAAACCTCTGCTACGGTATTTTTTATCCTTCCTTGAGCCACAGCTGACATTTGAGGTTCAAGATCAAAAAAATCCCTTTTGATGTAATATAATAAATTCAACAATGTAAATGAATTCAGCGGAAAAGAGTCAGCGTGTTTCCGCAATAAGAAATCTACAATTCTTCATTTTAATTCTGAGAATCACTCAGTAATTTATTTCGATCATCAGAGAATTCAGGAATAGGTTGTAACAACTACCCCAATGATTTGGATTAGACGTTGGTTCACATTCTTTTTATAAAATAAGGCATTCAATACGTCACCATATGTGACAATTTTAGATGTTCAAACCAAAATGGAACAAATACCTATTGCGTTGATTTGCTTGTCTTCAAGTCTTATTTTACAGAAAGTATGCTTTAATATCTAGCACTGTTGTTTTGTTGTCATTTCATTTCATTTCATTCATTGAATTTGTTGCAATTAATATTAAGATTAATTTCATTTATATTTCATAACAGCTAAAGGTTTTGGGAAAAATCTTCTTTCGGTTGGCAAAACGTTGTGAATGCTTGAGAGGCTTTGCAACTTGTAGGTGAATGTCTGGCCTGAGAGCCATTAGATCCACTGTTTGGAGATATGGTTGAGAAGAGGCTCGGTGGGGAGATAAAATACTTCAGTTTTGGAGCTCTGTCCTTTGGGCATTGGTAGCCTCAATGCCCCGGATAAGATTTATCGATGCCAATAGCACAGAGTGGATTTTAAAACACTAATAAGGCATGATGGCGAGACAATGAAAACAAAAATAATGCTGGGGGACATTCTTTTCAGATGTAACTTTTTTAAGTGCATAAACCTTTGGTTCTTATTGACATTTAGTCACGATAAACACTCTAAAGTAGTTTGGAGAAATTGCAGAGAATGGTGCTTTATAAGAAAAAAGCTAGTCCTATGCAGATCAGCATATGTGTCAATGTGTCTTTGTTTGAAAGTTCTGTGAAGCAAAGAGCACGACTAAAATGTAAGACAGAAAAAAAAGCATCAAATGTGTGTTTGAAATGGGTGTCAGTAGGACAGGCAGGAAAACAAATAGAGAAAGATAAGCGCTCGCGCCTAATGAAGAACAGTCATAGCAGAACAGTTTGGTGGAGCAAGATTTTTTGTATATGGTCTCATGAGGTGACAAAGAAGCAGAGACAAAATTGACTGCAAACATAACACCATGCACAGAGTCACAGAAAAGTTGCCATTTCC
The DNA here is from genome assembly GCF_040956055.1 of Brachionichthys hirsutus. Lineage (NCBI taxonomy): Eukaryota > Metazoa > Chordata > Actinopteri > Lophiiformes > Brachionichthyidae > Brachionichthys > Brachionichthys hirsutus. Next base: position 6,979,637 of record NC_090898.1, read on the forward strand.
TCCAGAGGATAAATTAACTGCTCCTTCACATACTGTTCTAACAGCCAAGTTGTTGTTGCCATCATAGTTGATAATTGGTTGATCCCAAAGTGAAAAAGGTCAGAAATTTGAAAATTATGGACTGTCTTCAACTTCACTGTGATTTGCTCAGAATCCAGTAATGAGGAGAGCATCTAGTGATTTTTTTTTTCAGGTTAATTAGATCTCCAGCAGTTTTTACTTGCTGACATTAGTTCAAGTGCAAATCTTCTCAACTGGGAACAGCTACAGCAGGAAATACAAACAGTAATGATGATGCACTTGCTAAGTAATCTATATGTTGTACTGTAAAGGAATGAAACACCACTGTGATGAGAAACTAGTGCTAAAAACTCCTAATCTCTTTGTATATCCACTATGCAATGACAATAAAGGCTTTCTATTCTATTTCTCGTATGCAAGAAACAAATGTGAAATGGGTTTAATCATTTTTTGTAAAACCAGCAACAGTTGTGGTGGTGCAGTAGGTGCAAAGGATTGTCACAGGAATCTGCAGCTCCTCTCAGCTTTATGAAGCTTTACAGCAACTCTCACTTCATTTCTCAGCCTGTCGACCCACACAGTTACTGTTGTGTGTGTGTGTGTGTGTGTGTTTAGGCCTGATCTATAAACCTTAAAGCGGGTTTTCCTTACGTCTATATTCTGTCTCTGTATTTCATTTTCTGTTTTATCCCTCAGAGGATTTGTCCCCGACTCCAGCTGTGGCCCATGTTCAGAGCAGTATGTGTGACTGCCTCTTACCTCTGCAACTAGTTAACACAGACGTAGTCATAGCAATAGAGATTATTGTTAATGTGTTGAAAACGTAGTAGTTGTCCAAAATCAATGGTGTGATTATAGTAGTGGGAATATAGTGTGGGTAAATCCTGAAAACCAAAACCTTATTTGATAAAATATGTTTTTGTAAATGCTGCGTTTAATATGCTATTCAGGGTATTTATGTTGACCTGGTGCAGTGCATTTATTTTTATCCACACTGTACATTTACCTTCATTTCCATCAATCTGGTTTCCATGGTTGCCCCACCAGCCCTATAGAACTTGTTTGTTATATATACAGGATAAACACCTAGCAGGAATCGCATCTGAGGCTTTGCTGTCATTTCAGGTCACAACTGCTCTCTTTCCATTCCTACCTCTGTCCCAGGGTTTTCTATTCATCCTCCTTTAGGTATATAACGCACGCACTCACACCACAGCCAAGCCAGATCTGTGTTTCTTATCTTTATCTACCGTTATCTATCTGTTATTCACTCATGGTGGGTGGGGGTAGGGGGGGGGGGAATGCCAGCTTTGCTTTAGAGACAGTGAAGACTAGATGTCACTCACGCCCACAATCTCTATATCAACCCAGTATGAGCAAAAATTCTGCTCCACTCAATTATGTCTGGGGCCTATTGTTGCTTCTTGAACTTCACGGCTGTCTGCTTGCTGTACTGTTCTCAAGCTGCTGGGTGGGAGTGGGTTTTATTTGCCTTTGCTAATCTTCTTTTGCTTCCTCTGTTCTTCTTTTCTCTGTGGCTGTCTGACTTTTCCCTTCCTCCTTATATTCCTCTTCTGTCTATTCTGTTTTCGTCAGCTCCGGCCCTGTTGAACATAAGCTCTTATGTGAGTGACACCTTTGCCCAAATCAGCTGGACCGCCAGAGAAGAGCAGCAGGACTCGCAGTTCTATGTGGCTTATATGAATAACCGTAAGCGGCATCTTCTGATTCCGCCTCACCAACATTTACATGATTTTTATAAAAGTAAAAAAAGCAGAAAAGTAACAAATATATATTTTTTTTGTCACAAAAAGAAAAATAAATAAAATCCAGATCAATAAATATACTTTTTCTTTAACAAAGTGTACAAAAAATAAACCCACGAAGAAAGAGAATATATATATTTTTAAACACAAATAAATGAAATAAAAGGAATAAGAAACGTCAATGTTAGGTGGCATCATCTCTGGATGCAAGATATTCTATTTTAACATTTGAAAATCGAATATAAGCCAGACATTTATCATCTTGCCTCAGAATTTATGAAGGTGTCTTCATGTATTACTTGACAACAGCTCACCCTTGTCTTCTTTTTTGATAGCATGAATGCTAATGCGGACCTGCTGCTTGTGCGCCTCTTGTGCTTGGCTGTGTAGGTGATGGTAACTGGAGGATTTCAGAGGCTGTAAATTCTTCTCAAAGCTTTCACATTATTGAAGGCCTCAAACCCGGGGCAGCGTACACCATACGCCTCTTGACCAAGAGTCTTCTTGATAACGCTAGTATTTTCGAAGATGTTATCCACACACGAGACAAAGGTGAGAAGAAAGAACGGTATTTCTTCTCAGTAGTTTAGCGACTTATGAATGTTCATAATGATACAAGCATATCATTGACAAATGTGCTTGTCTTGCTTGTGCGTTTCACCCCCCTCATCTAATATTTTCTCAGAAAAGATGGTCTTTTTGAAAAGAGATTGATTTAGCTGAAGGGAATGTGAGTCAAATAGGGCATGTGAACGTCCTCGCAGACTACAATCCATCATGTTTTTCTGGTTCAGTCCAATATGAAGTCGTACGAAGAGCACTTGAGGAGAGAGTTATGTTGAAATGCACAAACATATATAAAGTCGATCCTTCTGTGTCTTTATTCCGTTTTGCTTTCAGGTCTAGAAGGTCAGCAGAGCAGCTTTTCGACCCAGGGCTGGTTCATTGGGACCATGTGTGTCATAGCGCTCCTCACCCTTATTGCACTCATCGCCTGCTTTGTACGCAGAAACAAAGGTGGAAAGTATGCAGGTACGCCGCCGCCCCATCAACAAGATATGTTCTTCATGGAAAAAGGTCAGTCAATCTTTGGCCAGAGTTGGGTCCCCTTGCCGTGCCTTGTGTTTCCCCCAGTGAATCAAAATGTGATTAATAAAATGTATAGGACATGCTGTATAACCGACACCAGCGTGACTTGGTTATAGTCAATTCAATGATCTCCAAATGTTTGCCAATCTTGTTGGACATCGTTTTGACATGTGATTTTGGTTGAGCTCCTGTGGAAAGAAAATGAGAAATGTGCTCCAGCCCTTGAACCCCACCCTGTACTGCAAAGTGTTACCCATAACACGTTTGTAAGCTAGTCTCTCTAAGCCCAGTAACATTAACCAATGAACTGTACATGAGACATTGTAGTCAGTGTGGATTTTCTGCATGTGACAAAATATGTGTGGCCTCATATCAAGCCAGCCCAGTGGGAATAAGTTGGCTTTTTTCCCACCTCCTCTCCTCGTGCCTCCCTTGACCTTCTGCGCCCTTTCGGTGCACCAATGTTCTGTCTCTCATCACAGCCAAATTCAATCTCACAATGGTTCCTACCTGTAAAGTGTCCGCTCATTTGGCTTGTCGCCGCTCAAACGGCATTCTTTTTTGTCACCGCACTTCTCTGCAGTAACTTTTAAAACAATGAATATTTCATCAGCTCTGTTGGATTCTCCCTTCAAAGGAACTGGTATTTTTAAAGAAGATTTATATGAAGTTTGTGCATAATACTTTTCTACAGACATACCTGGGCGAAACCTTCAAAGTACAGCTTTTGATTCAATGTCGGCCGCATCAGATTTATTTTATATATATTTTCTCCTGTTCTTGTTCAGTTTCAGGTTTCATTTGCTTTATATCCCAAGTAGCATACAATAACACATGAAATATGATGCTGCATTTTGCAGTGGTGTTGAAATATCTGTCCTGCCTTTTCTGCAGTGAAAGAGAAGGAAGACCTCAACCCTGACATCGAGTCACGAGAAATGAACGATGACAGCTTTTGTGAATACAGGTGAGCCAACATGCTGTAGGAGTCCCACGGAAATGACACTTTTCTTCTCCTCTATTTGAGATATTTTCTGTCTGAGAAACTCATTTGTCATGTGTCAAAGTCACGTTTTTCTCTTCCATCCCAAAAGAAAGCCACGCATTCATGAGCTTTACCAGGAGCAGCCTAAAAGCCATTGTTCTCATCATTTAATGGGATAGGTAATCAATGTGTCTAGTTAGGAGTAGGGGTATCTTTACCCCCTTCCCCCACCCTTTAGTTGGATTTAGGAGTTTTTATTTTTTAACATCTGTGTGAGTGTGCTTGTTTCTCTTTGCATAGCGCCCAAATAATTGTATGAGTGTTTGTGTTTTTTGTGTGTGTGAATGAATGGGTAAAGGCTGGTTTGTGTGGGAAAACACTTAGAGTGGTTGATCAGACCGGAAAGACGATGCATATAAAAACAGTCCATTTGTCATTAATACAATTGGTTGACTGATGTTGGTAGAAAAAAGTAAAAGAACCAAACAATAAACAAAACACACAACTAACATATATTTTAAATATATACTTTCCGACTTATTTTTGGGAAAAGAACTTGAAAATACAAAATCCCATTAAAACTTTTACCACACAGAAATTTTAGATTGATGTAGTTCATTGGATGTTTTGAATATGTGAATGCATAGTTAGTGTGTTCCTTGTACGTGTCATTTGTCCTGACGGGGGCTTGCAACAAAATAGGGAGCGTCATCATGTGTATGGCAGGAGGTAAGAAATATTCATGATAGTCATCCCGATGAAGATTTTGCAAGTGGCTACAAGTCCTGTAAACCCAGGGCAGACATTTATTTGTTTCAGTTACATTACAGATGTTGAATTCCCCATTGTTTGGATTTTCTAGCTACTGACAGTTAACAGAAATGAATTTCACTTGACAGCACTGCTCGAACGGTGTGACAGTGTCATGGTTGTTTGAGCACATGCAAAGCAAATCACCAAAAATAGCCTCTCCTGCCGGCTTTGATGCTGCTTGTCGTCATATGATTCAGAACATGATTATTCACGATCGTGTTGTCGCTGCCAAAACGATTCCTTGCCATGACAGTAATTCTTTTAAACGGGAAATACAGATTATAGACTGATACAAAGACAATTTCAGGAGGATTTTACTGTCCCAGCGCTGCAGAGGAATATATTTGTGTACAAATGGTCAGTCAGTGTTGCTGCACAGAAGGCTTAGGTTGCTTGAAAATGCTACATGTAATTTGCACTTTTGCAATGCATCTGGCATCAGAAATCATTAATATCATCTTATTGATTTTGCCAATTGTACCGTGGAGCTCATCAGGCAAGCTGTGGTAATGAGTTGGTGCAGATGTTTGGTTCTACTGTTCAGCATGCCTCTCATGGTTAGATCCACGAGGCTGCGTCGGCCACTGTTACCCCAAAGTGCCCCCAGGCTTTTTACAATCTTATTTTCCTGGCTTTAGAGCTGGATTCAGGGATGTCTTGTGCGCTTCAAATCTCTGAGGGCGTGTCTGGGGAGTTGAAAAGACTCAAAAGACTTGAGACAATTACTCTCCATAGCCCTCTTTGTCCACTGCTTTGTACACTGCAGGAACAGCAGGGGTTAAAGTGGGCTGGCATTCTGATGCATCTTTTCCTCAGCAAGTTCTTTTTTTTTATTGTTGTTTTTATTGTGTTTGGATTCTTCCAATAACTCTTTCTCATCCTTTCATATTTCCTTTACGCAGTTAGGGCGATGGATGCATGTGTTTAGTGTTCCCTTCAGATGCCTTTCAACTCAAATAAATACAACTTCAGTTGCAAAATGGGGGCTGCGGAGGGGGGTGTCTTCCTTCCACCTGCGCTGCCCCCCAAAACAAGTCAGCATGGGTCGATGGCAAGACAAATTCAATTACCTTCTGCATGGTGATATCCCTCCATCACTCACTTTGTTGGGCTCAAGGAACAGCTGAGACTGAACTGAATCCAAACCAAGGTCTTGAATAGGAGCTGGGTCTCAAAAACACTCTCTGTGGGTGGGCTGCAGTGGCGAGGGCATTCATTGCTCTTAGATAACAGCCACTTATCGTTGGCACTCTGGAGTCGTCAGAGAGAACGGGCTTGATAAGAGTCAAAATGCGGACCTTATGTGCCGTGCATGGTGAATGGGCTGAAATGGGATAGATAACATGAGTTATTGAAAATCCCTCTTGAGTAGACAAATTTGTAATCTTACCTTGAAAGTGTCACTTCGCTCAAATGCTGCACAAAATGTTGCACTTGTATTTGACACTTGTGCAGTCTGCCTTAAATGGAGCCCCCCCTGAGCGCTGCTCTAAAAGCGGGTGTTCTGTTATGAATTCTGAATCAAAAAGGGAATCAAAGCTGCATGACCAAATATGGATTGTTTAGGGATTCGGAAAGGAGGACAGAGAGGAAAATATTGTCCGTGTTTTGAGGTGACCTCCCGTCTTGTAGTGAGACATCTGCTCGTTGGCCATTTGCCAAGCCTTAAATTGGTGTCTAATCACCTCGGCCCATGTGTGGGGCCTCTCAGGAATACCTGGAATGACAGGCTGTTTGTCTGGGATTGCATATCTCCCCCTCTTCCTTCTCCCTTTCTCAATCTCTGCGCCCCCTCCTCCCTCATCTTCCCACACAAACACTTAAACAGGCACACACCTCCCACTCGTCTTCTTTCTCACCGCACTCTGGCAATTTCCATCGCTGAGTCTAAAGAGATTTGAAATTGCCTTTGGTCCTGAAGTCTTGGCAATTAGCAATTAGTGAAGTGATTGTAGCAAGCCCTTCCCGCCTCCCTTGTGCGCCTCTCCCTGCTGTGTAGTTGCTGCATCCACCCCTGTATACTGTATATTGTAGTGATGTATTAAAACCATTAGAACATTGTGTGTGTTTGTGTGTGTGTTAGACCATTCAGTATTCTATATGTGTACTCTGTAGACTTGGTGATTGGGTGTTTTGGCTTTATGTGAGTGTGTCCTTATATGCCAAAGGTGGCTTCATAGAGCTGTGTGTGTGTGTTCTACCTGAACATCTGCCTGATGTACTGCACAATGTGTTTGTCTATGCACCGCTCTGCTGACCTTAGCCATCCGTCTCTGTTGTCGTTCGTGACAGTGACAGCGAAGAGAAGCCACTGAAGGGCAGTAGCTCGTGCTCCTTGAATGGCGATCACACAGTGGGGGACAGCGTCAGTAGAGACAGCCTGGTCGACTACGCCGAGGGTGGAGGAGAATTCAATGAAGACGGTTCATTTATCGGAGAATATTCTGGACACAAGCACAGAGGCTCTCTTAGCGAGCCTGATGGGCCCAGCCTGGTCAGTGCATAAAGCCTGTCTTCAGTTGAAGCGGTCTATGTCAAATCTTTTCAAAATACTTTCTATATTCAGCTTCCCTGGCATTAAATGTAGTGTGAATAGCCAAATATATGGGAATAAAATGGCTCACATATGCTGAGGTTTTTGACAGCAAGAAAGGTTTTTTCCATGGACTGGAGAGGAGACAATACTCCCACCATACACAACAGGATGAAGACTGAGAGTCGTTGTACATATTCTAAGACAATGCTCTGTTTCTTTTGAGAGTGTTGTGATTTTGTTTATGATAATAAAGTGTTTTTGTACCCATCAGACAATGCACATTGTTTTTGTATGTTGCCAAAAAAACATAAAAAATAAGACACTTAACATGTTACATATTGTTCTCATTTATAATTCGGTACAGGGTGTCCTGTTCACTGGAGAGAGTCGTGATGAAAATGAAACCAGTACAAGTCATAAATACTTACTTGTTCATAAATGTATATATATAAACCATTTTTTAAACTTATTTGAATTTTATATCAAAGGTGAGACAAACAAATAAATAAACAAGAAATATATTATATGCATCTGGTTTGTTGTGAAATTACTTAAAAGGTGAAGAAGGCATCTGCATCTGCATTTATCTCTGGAGTGTAATCATTAATGTATTTACTTAAGGAACCTTTCAGAGCTCTCATTTGTAAAGGAAATGTTCACCTCAGGGCCTATCCAGTATACTCAACAGGGAGTTTTGAAACACAATCAGGTTTATTCACGAATCACTTTAGAAAACCTTTGAAATGATTGGGAAGACTGAATTAATATTGTCATGAAAATAGTTATATTGTGGACTTCCCCATTGTTTTTCCACTTCTTATCTAGTGGTTCATCAGGTTTGTTTCTGCTCCTTTTTTCTTTAATTTGAAAAGCAGATCCTTTCCATGATTATTCACTGTGATTTTACAGCAAGTGTTGCTCACTAATTGAGCAATCATTTATATGGAAATGTCGCAAACCTATCTGACGAAGCTTGCTGCAAGGCGCTAAATATGACAGGCTGGTGTGTAACATTTACCACGGCACCTATTTAAATTAAAACGAGCAAAAACATAAAGATTTCTTGAAGACTTTTTACTTCAGCGTAAACTGTGCAAAGGTGGTCACATGACACAATGCTACTATTATTGTTCTCTTCCCCTATTACTTTGCTCATATATAATTGGAGCCTTTCCAGATCAACCATAACGGCAATTTTCTGAATCTGAGCAAGGCTTACTCTCCTCTTTGAAGTCTGAGGGGGAAGTATAGCCTATCTGATGACACATAAATCCCAAGCAGCGAAGATGGGAGATGATGGACTCATCTGTTGAAAATCCGTCTAAAACAGCCTGGATGCCCCTCTGATCCTATCAATTATTTTCGATTGTTTCAATCAAAAAGCCCAGAGGCTGAGAATAACTCCCCCCATTATTTAGCATGCAGGATTATTCTAAAGTCACCCTACAATATTCAGATGTGTCTGAAAATGACATTTTATTCTATTTTCAAGTACACATTTGCAGTTACAGACTGTCTTCAGTCACTGTCTGAGAAAGCAGTGAAGGTCAAGCCATTAAAAAAAACCCAGCCATTTTAATTTTGCTCCTGGCTCCCCTCGTTCAAATCTTTGCACTCCATCTTGCATATTTCTAAAATAGGTCCTTATCTTCCATTTTGAATTCCCGTTCTCCTTGGAGCTGTGCAGTCCATAGCCTGGTGATTAGAAATAAGCATTGTCCCTATAATGAATCCTGACTTTAAATAGTGGAGTTGAAAAGCATTCTGTGCTTCATGGCATGATAAAGGTCATTTAAGGAGATAATCCTTGTATTGTCTGGGATTAGGCCCTCATCCGTTTTAGAATTGCTTTCTCTATGGAGTGTTTGAACCTCTAAACAACAACAAAAGATTATTCTAGCCAAGAGCCTTTCCCCTGAGTGTCACACAAGCCGCTTTTTTGCTCCACTAAATCTATTTTGAGGACATGCAGTTGACCCAGTCTTAATAGCCTTATTTTCCAAGTGATCAAGGCCGGGATGTAAACTTCATCTGAATCCGGGTCGCAACCTTGTTTCTTTCTCAATATTTTTTCTCAGTTTATTGCTCATGGATTTTACAAACTCACCTGCAAAGTCATTCAGCTGATCGGAGCTGATATTTAGGCTAAGTGTCCTGGAAATTGCCTGGTGGGAAGAAATCGATGGCACATTCCTTGTGTTCTGTGCATTGGCCACATGCTGCAACCAGCAGCAGTCAAGTTTGTATAAACTTTAACAAGCAATAACATGCAAGGACATGGCAGTGTGTGAAAACTGCGGCATGTGGGGAAGATTTGTACTTTTCTCAGAGTGCATGATATTGAATATACTCTACATCTACTCAATAAAGAAAGAGGTGGTATCACGGCCATGAAGTACTCATCAATAAGGAACAGCACTGGGTTCACAGAGAGGTGAACCGTGACAGGTGTTTCCGGAGATGCTCTTATGAAAGACCTTCTTCTTTTAGGAAGCATTTAAAGGAAGCACTTAAAACATTTGCAGAGGAATCTGTTGATGCCAATTCTCCTGAAAATGCTGGGAAAAACCAATGTCATGGCCCCTGGATTTTTAAAGGACCAAACGGTGTGTGTTGTGTCTATCAAGGATATGATTTAACCATTTTACCAGAAAGAGGGGTTAAGGTTGGTGGTTAAAAGGGGTGGAAGTTTGGAAGGTTATTTGACTGCAAACTCTTGATTCATCAGGGTTGCAGATGGAGAAAGGAGAATTTGGCTCATGACCTCGACATGCAGAATGGCAGTATTTTATCTCTCTCATAATTCCATTGGCCTTCGCTATTTGTCTGGAATGTTTTAGATAGATTTGACAGTCACATCTGAGGCAGTTGAAAAATAAACAATATGTTGAGCACAGCATCAGCAACCAGATGTGCATTTGAAAGCAGAATTATTTGAGATTTGTTTACCCTGTGTCATTCAGGATTTCACTACATCACTACATTATTCCAGAGCTGCAATTGAGTCCACTTAAAAACATTTAAATACATATGTATCTCAGTCTATGTCTCACCCCCAAAAAACAAAACAAAAACAAAACAAAAAACCCTTCTTATTCAGGTCCAATACATCCTCCTCTCCTTTCTGCTGATTATTCTGCCAAACATGACAGAACAATGCTTTTGCAGTCACCCTCTGCAAAATGTTTTTTTTCATTTGTCCCACTCACATATAAATGCCATGGGCTGATTCTGCATACAGAGAATCCTTTTCGACGGCTATTATTTCCCTGGTAAACTGCTTTAGATGCAAGTCCAGACACACTCAAATGCCAGCCAGCAATTGAGTCGATGTTGGTACATTTGTGTGTGCACTTGTGTCTGTGTGTTAGGGTAGCAAGGGTATGGGTCGAGCAGGAGGATGCAGAGACACTCAGCCATGTCAGAAACTAATGAGATATGCATTGGTAATATGATTACAAAGTCAGCTTGGCTGTTTCAGAATCCAGGCGGGTGCTTCTGAGACATCTGCCCAGGACAAGGTGGACACCTGGATGTTCAGTTGTATGTGTCTGCATTACATTACTGTACCTGGAGGTAAGTGGCAATCAATGTAGATGATGAAAACACAGCCAACGATACAAACACAACCCGAAAATGAAGCTTTATAAATATTAATTAGAAGCAAGTCATGCTTGAGCATGGTGTTCTTTCAGGTCAACACATCGCGAGTTTTATCCGAGGGTTTCATCAAGACTGCCGTCAGATTAGATAAGAGACATGTAAGTGCTGCGTAGGTGGTGAATAATTCTCACCTTCCTTTCATAGCTTGGATCTGTCACAGCAACAACTTGCAAAGAAACCACAGTTGACACACAAAACGTGAGTCAACTCAAAGTCTTTGTGAGACAATTAGAAAAATGGAATCCTTCACTCTCAAGAAAAAATATAATCAGATATGACTTTAGCATTTGCTCATGTTTGAACATTGCACCTGGTCGCCTGCAGTGAAGTTTTTACTGTTATTTTTAGTGCATCAAAATCCATCTTATTAACAATTCAATGAGTCTATTTTAACAAACAATGTCCCAACTCATGGTGCAGCAGTTTGTTTTTGTATTCCTTTTCTGTACTCAGTAATCAGACGACACAGGTAATGCACAAACAAAAAGGACAAATTGAGTTTCCTTGATATTCAATGTTAGTTGTATTAATAGATTAAAAGCACGAGGGGGGTTGAGCTCAGTGAGTGCATTATCTGTACTTCACTAATTAAATGAGCTATTTCAATTTGCCCTTAAAAAAATGAATAATGAAAGGGACTCGATATCAAACGCACAGAGATAATTCAACATCAGTTTTTAGTTTTCCAAAGCAATTCTTTTTCTGTGAATTTGGTCCTGGGGTTCATGTAGCACCAATCCAGAATTATTCATGAGGCTTTTTTTAAAACCTTTCTCTTTGCATAAAATGCAGGGCTGTATAAGACGCATTGAGGCTTCTGATTCTAGTGTACCGGTATATGTGGAATAATTCAACAGGACCACCTAACAAAATAGATAAGTCTAAAAAATAAATAAAGTTAAAGCAAATTTTTAAAAAACAACAACAACCGCTGCTTAAATTTTCACTTCATATTTTATCATTAGCAGAATTGTAAGTGTGTCAGAATGGCGCCCGTTGGTGCAATAATATACTTGAAGAAGTCAACAAAGTTTGATAGGGTACACAAGATTCTGGAGGACATTTGCAACAACAGAGTTTTAATTATCAGAAAACATATTTTGATAGCGGCAATGACTTTGGCTTTTTCTCTTTTTTTTTTCACAAATGTGATTTTGTAAATTAACCTATAATAACAGAGCAAATTCTTAAATGCTACACAAGCCTGGGAGGGCGTGGCATACAGGTTGCAAATCACAAAATCAAAACCAGATTCTGAGAAATGACACCAATTGGGACCAATCTGTCAAACAGGAATGTAAACAGCAGATGATGCTGTCATTACTTTGATTACATTGTAGACGTGCAGAAAAGGCACTTTGTGTCATCACATTAAATGATAAGAGGAGAATATGACTGCACATATAATGGCTTATTGCACTCAACACCTATCTCATATCACACCAGCCTCCTCCTGGTCACTGTGCATGTGTGCTAATCTCTTAACACCTGACTGGCTGAGCATCCTGACCTCCACACCTTTTCCAAAGCCTCCTTTCAAAATAATGGCCTTCACTAGTAATATTCTCTGTCATCCTGAATCCACTGTGCGGTTGCTGTAGGGAATATAGTATATATATATAGATGCAACATGCCTACTTTATTGGTATCACAGCCTCATATAATTACAGGATAGTTTTCAACACATCATTTTCCTTTTGCTTGAAAGTATTTGTTCTCTTTTGAATTAGCACATAGGCTTTGATGCTGGGGTTTTGAAAATTTGAAAACACTCATGAAGGTTGCTTTGCCACAATTCTCTTACTTTTTTTTTTTACTTTCCCCTACATTTTTATTTTCCAAATACAACATGTGAGTTACATTTGTCTCATAAGATATTTTGACTCTATGAGACCTGAATATTTGAGGTTTGGACCACTTTTACTGTGACTATCTCAGCACTTTTTATGTGATACCTGTCAATGGATTTGGACACTATTGGTTTGTTTCTGAGATGGAAATATGAGATTCCGAGGGGAGACTTTTACAGAAAGATTTTGAAGATCATATAATTTGGACATTTGGGAGTGAAACTTTGCCCACAGATCTCTGAGTTAGTGGAGGTTGCTGGGTTAGTGTCTGTGGCTCTCACTATGCTCTCCCTCCTTTTTCTAAGATCTCCTGAGAACTTGGTGATCCAGACTTTCCTCTAGATGTCTAGAGACTGATGAGAACCTGGTGTATTGGGACAACTCTTGGTTATGGTTGGATGAAAGGGATAGAATCAAGGAGCACAAATAAATCCATTGCACTTTCTTTTCAGAAGGCTGTGTATTTGTCACTTTTTATTTGTCTATATTGTATGTTCACTGCGGTGTGCAAAGCCCTCTACGGCGGTAAGCAGGTAATAAAACTAATAATAAAATATGAATAGGCTAGTCTGCCAAGAGGGCAGGTGATGGTCACAATCACTATAAAAATAAAATTCCATAGAACTCTAACAGTGACTGACGCTATGTACGTTGTTACTGTTGAGCACGAATGCAGACAAGGTAAAAAAAACAAACAAATTCTACAAGACTTCGTCTTTGTATTTAAAAAATGCTAATAGCGAGCTTGATATATAAGAGAAGACGTTTAGAGATCAGAATTTAAATTAATTCCAATATAAAGCTAATTAGTTCAACAGCCTGATTGCTCCAATAACTTCAGCACAATGGACAGCTCCACACAGCAGCTTTCCCAGGCAGTTGCTTCATGGCGCTCTCCATGGTGCTGAAATTTACTCTAGCTTTGGCAGCGGGGTTATGGCAACCAGTACAAACATTTTTTTTAATGTCATTGTATAAATTGTATAAAGTATATTACTGCAATACTACTACTACTACTACAATACTACTGTATTATGTTGAGTGGAAATAAACAGAAATAAATACAAAATATTAATCATCCAAAAAAAAGGGAGTGAAACAGGTGATTATATTTGGGAAGACTTGACCTAGAGGAGATGGAAATTCTAAGACAGCTGCTTTTCTTACAAATACATTTATGGTTGGATAAGTTTTCATAGTGAAAGAATCTAAATACAGGTGTTAGATGTAAATAGGATGCACTTGTAAGGGAGAAGTGGATAGATATATGGATGGAGTGGGGGCTGTGTTGCTTTTTAATTTGACTTGACTTTAACATAAATTACAAAGGTATGCATGCACACACACATACACACACTCAATGACATAAATTGTTAACAAAGCGTGAACTTGGTCAAACTGACTTCCTCGTCCAACGTTACCTGTAATGTTGGCTCTGACATCTCCACTGTCCATGATAAGAAGATTGGAATGCAAACTCTGACTTGTCTGTGCTCATAATACTTAAGATCTTGCCACTATTCACACTCCAGTACTTACAAGCTCCTCTAAGGAGTTGCGTCCTCTGCAACTTTCAGTCTCAATCACCTCATTCCATTTACCTCTATTACACTCCATCGCACCTTATATCTTCAGTATGACTTCATGGAACCACATTTGCCCTCCATTGTCCCGATGACATGCAGTGAGACACAACAGGGATGGCGCTGTCCTTTCCTCAATTAGAGGTCAATCATCCTCCTCTGGAATTCATCAAGCCTTACCTCATCTTTTATTCGTAGTTCACCCTTCTTCATAATTCCACATTTTCTGCCTGAGAGAAATCACCCTAAAAAGCCCCACACTGTCCTTTCCCATCATGCCTACCCAGCTGTGATGGAGCCTAATGCTGCTCTATGGAAGGCAGACGATGAATGACGGCATCTCTTCTATGTGTCATTTTCTGTAAATGGATGGATGTAGCTGATCGTCCTAGATCACAGTTTCCAGATAGTTCAGTAATTTCTGTCTTCATTCACTGACACATAAAAAAGAGGCCTGAAGTAAAATGATGGATGTGAAATAACCTTTAATGATCGGAATGCTTTTGTGGCCCTGTAAGGGTTGCACACATAAACCACCGTGTGAAGCCAACAGATTTGGTAGTATGAAAATGAAGCATGCATTCAGTATCATTAACCTCTTACCCCCTGAGCTCTTCTTGCTCCAGGTAAAGAGCTCTACTCTCACACCTAGTTAGTGCAATCATTAATTAATGATGATTCCTGGTTGGAGGGAGCTTTTTCAGGCATCATTCAGAGCTCCAGAAGGAGGCACTCGCTTGGCATTAATGTGGCAATTGCTACTAACACTTTAACAGGGTCATGTCTTTGGAAAGTAACTTTATTGTACTCAAGCCTATATTTTTTAGTTAGAGCACATTAATGCAGCTTTGTCCTGTGGGACCAATTTTGCCTGACTGCTGCTGAATGCTTAAGAAATACGATTGGCTGCTCTCTGGCAGCCCAATCTGAGACAGATAAAATAGGCTCAGTTTGCAAAATATAAGGAAGGTGCATATTTTTGCTTTATTGTGTAAGCGTGCAGTACACTCAATTTATTGTACGAGTATTTGTTACATAAGAGATTCTTTTGAGAGGAGTTCAGAGACTTCGCTGTATAACATTTTCCCATAGAGGATCTACGGTGGCCCTGAAGTGCAAATCACAACAACAAATCGTATTGCACACAATAAAGAAGGAATCGCGCAAACAAGAAAAAAACACACGCACAAATAAGGAATCGCGCAAACAAGAAAAAAACACACACACAGATAAGGAATCGCGCAAACAAGAAAAAAATACACACACAAATAAGGAATCGCGCAAACAAGAATACAAAACACACAAACAAGAATCGAAATCACGCAAACAAGAATACAAAACACACAAACAAGAATCGAAATCACGCAAACAAGAATACAAAACACACAAACAAGAATCGAAATCACGCAAACAAGAATACAAAACACACAAACAAGAATCGAAATCACGCAAACAAGAATCGAAATCACGCAAACAAGAAATGAAATCACGCAAACAAGAAAGCTCCAAACCGGAAATGCTAAATATCGGACAAGTCCAAACCGGAAATGCTAAATATCGGACATGAGGGGTCTGGTTGCTGATTGGACAGAAGCACTGTCAATCATTCTGACTTTCGCTACAGGTTTCCCGTAATTGAGCAGCAATTAGTAGCAATTGAGTAGTAGGTAAGAGAACAGCGTGAGATACGAAAATATGTTTTGCCGTCATTGTGGTAAAAAGTTACCCGAAGAAGAACGGCCGAACTATTGCAGTGGTTGCGGCAAGAGACTTCAAGGGATTCTGGACAATGAACCAACCGCATGTCAACTATTGCATCATAAGTGTGTCCCGCATCAAAATTATTACTGATAATGTCTTCGGTGGCAGCCATAATTACAAATGAACTTTCTCAGCAATCAGCATCCGGACCTCTGCATGTCCGATATTTAGCATTTCCGGTTTGGAGTTTTCTTGTTTGCGTGATTTCATTTCTTGTTCGCGTGATTTCTATTCTTGTTTGCGTGATTTCATTTCTTGTTTGCGTGATTTCATTTCTTGTTTGCGTGATTTCGATTCTTGTTTGCGTGTTTTGTATTCTTGTTTGCGTGATTTCATTTCTTGTTTGCGTGATTTCATTTCTTGTTTGCGTGTTTTGTATTCTTGTTTGCGTGATTTCATTTCTTGTTTGCGTGATTTCATTTCTTGTTTGCGTGATTTCCATTCTTGTTTGTGTGTTTTCTATTCTTGTTTGCGTGATTTATTATTTGTGTGTGTGTTTTTTCTTGTTTGCGTGATTTCTTATTTGTGCGCGTGTTTTTTTCTTGTTTGCGCGATTTCTTCTTTATTGTGTGCGCTACGATTTGTTGTTGTGTTTTGCACTTCAGGGCCACCGTAAGGATCCCATAAGAAGTGGGTTTTATAACTCTTATCAAAGACTGAATACATACTAGCCCAGAAGCACTGTGCAGTGTAACATCCTATTAAATGTAATGAATGACCCAGTATACCAGTACACCTGGTGGGGCCGTGATGCTTGTGGATTGGCTTATTCAGAGTATCTTGAAGACAGTAATGAAGAAGATGAATGAAGATGGTAAATCCTATTGTCATTTCTATTATCTTTTATTGAAGGACCATGTGTTTCCCCTCTCCCTAGACAGTAGGTAGCTCAGCAGTATATACAGTTTTTGGAAAGCATCCATGCCACTGAGTGGCGCATGATCAGAAAGCAGCACAGCAGGCCGTAGAACCCCACCACCATCACACAGTGTTGAATTGTGTGTGCTCTTTATAGTTCTACAGAGTAGAGGGGAATCTTTTCAAAGCTCTCAGATAATTATGATTCTTCTCTACCTCAGTAACAGGGGACTCATGTTGTCTTGAATATGAACAGCAGAATTAGAAATTATTTGTGTGTCAAAATATGACCTTGTAGTAAATACTTTAAAAAAAATTAATCATAGTGAAAAGAGCAGATACTAATGATGAGTAGTTAGAATTCCTGTTCCTTCTTTTTCCACTTCCATCCATCCATTTGTCCATTTTCTCTTACTTATACGTGGTCCGATTACAGAAGAGCGGCACCCCGTTAAGCAGGGTATTCCGGACATTTTTTTCCACAGTCAATTCTGTTTATCTCAGGGTGCCATTAACATTGAACGTTCTATATTGTTTGTTGACATTTTCGGCCATGGCTCTGGGCTATAGTCTACAACGGCTTGTCAAATTACCTGTAGACAAGTCTCTTGTTGATCAGGCTATTTAGAACGAGGCAAACAGGTTAATTCAAAAGAGAGGAGGTGCTCTGCAACCAAAGAACACAGAGTCATTTATTTCAGACTCTTTATGCACGCTAGAAATGAGAAGCGAGCAATTTACTCTTGCCGTGTGACCACGGACGCAGGGACTCTTTGGAAATGGCGACAAAGCAGAATCTCTTATCAGTCTTTTCTGTGACGTCCTGCTTCTTACACAAAAGGAATTGTGGGCCAAGGCCTGTCGGGAAGATGCTATAATGCAACAGAGGAGGCTATAAGAACAAGTGTAATGTTGAGCATGTGTGATAACAATGCTGGAAGAGCATTTACACTTTGGAAAGCATGGGCAGGTCAAACACAGGTGTGTCTAAGTAAGGATACGTTTTGTAACAATGAGAATTATTATAATATAATATTTTGATTCTTATGTAATTAAGGATTCTTTTTTGACCACATATCAAATCTTTATCTAATGTGTATTTTGAGGAGACATTCGTGAGTATTTTTCTTTAAAATACTCTTGTGGTCTATCTTTTGCCGCAGCGTCGGCACGTCCAGGCCTTTACAGTCGTTACGGCGATTATCTGTGGCAGCGAGCGCTGACTCCAGCATGCTGTGTGTCCACTCAGCTGATGTCACAGAAAAGATGGCCGGCATCAACACACTGTCTTCCCCGCATGTGTGTATTTCTACAGGCTACAGGCAATCCTCATCAATATAACTCATGTTCTGTGCACTTCTATTGCCACGTCTTCCTCTCACTCTCTTTATTCTCCCTGCCTCTGTCTGGGGTTTGGGGGTGATAGGGCTCTGTAGCTGAAAGTGTGAACATTTCCACACTTCACTGCATTATTAGGCAGAAGGACAGACCCTTCATTCAATCTTCAACTATAATGCAACCCCCACCACCCCCTTATTGACATGCATGAAAAGGACAGACGGTGTGTTAGCAGTCTTCTTCATTTTTTCATTTGTCCTTGTCTCTGCCAATCCACACTGCAGCTGTTGGCTTACATTTGACTTAAAGAGTCAAAGCTATAGCTAAAGCTATGCAGCTATACGCTTTCTTACCAGTTGTGCTAAGATGTGTGTGTGTGTGCACATTGTTGTAGCTTCCCCGTGTTGCATTGGTTATTATTTAGTGTGGTTAAATGCACATCCTGTATCCTGCACACACCGTTAAAGGAAGTTGTTCATATGTTTCAGTGCGTCCCTGCTGGATCTCATTCAAGCACATTCACACCTGGTCTTCATTTCACCAGTGTTCCTGAGTGTTTTCTGCATACCTCCCTTTGGTGTGGATTTAAAGCTTTGTAATTGGAAGACTTTCTACATTCACCAAAAAGATTATAAAGAAAACACTAAAGGAACGGAACAACCCCAAAGCATATTTCGGGTATTTAATTTTAATAACATAGGATGTTAGTTATATACCAGTGGACCAAAACAAAATGACTGTTAATTGAAAATGAGTGCATTTTACTGCTCAAATGAAACTTTTCATTCATCATGGAAAAAATTCTGTTAGTTATAGATGGATCCTTTGTGGACGATTAAGCATTTAAATTTAAAGCAAACTTTAAAGTGAAGCCTTTTTTGCCTCCCAATCATATTCTACAATCACAAACTTCCCGTTTCCAAAGGCTGTTAATCATAAGGGACCCGATAAGCTGAAGACACGCAGAGAATAGGAGGAAATACACAAAGAAAGCAACTGCATCATTTATTTTCCTTCATCTACTGAAGAGGGTGTTTTTACCGCATTGGCACATTAAATATTTGAATCACCCCTATTGATCGAAGTATCAATTCCATTATTTAACACCACACCACTAAGACAAAAAAAGTAGTATCTTCATCCCAAAGATGTGTTGCTATGGAAACTGTGAATGTCGGTGTGCCTTGCAGGCACGATGGCCAATAAGTCATGCTGGTGCTACAACAAATCACACTTCTTGCTTGTTAAAAATGTATGCTACTTTTGTGCCTTTTTCCTCTCACTTCCGGACAAAGTGCTTGACATTTTTTGTCAGCCTAAGTGGGACTACTGTAGACATGTAAACTTTTTCAAAAGTCGTGGGATAATGTATCAATTAACGCCTCTGCAGGTCATCGGATCCATGTGTTATAACTAAAGTGCCTCTGTGTCATTCGGCTGTGCTTTTATGAAGCAGCACATGTTGTTTTAATTGTGATTAGCAATTTGAAATGTCTTTATGTTATTGTAAAAAAAATACATCATTATTTTTAATTAATTTCAATTAATTATAATAATAATTCTTATGCGAGCTGTCTCTACTGCTCAAGTCAAGTTTCTGTCCATGCTTACATTAAGTTTTGAACATTAATACTATCTCATGCAGCAGTAATGTTGATATTTTAGAGATGGCAGCTCATCAGGACATGGTAGCGGTTGACCTTAAGTTAATTAGCTGTGGTATTACCACACATCATCTCAGTGACATATGCAGCACATGGAGGTTTTCTGCTCACCGCAAACCTCAGCAAGGAAGCTACAACCTTTGGAGCTCGACATATCAGGGAGTTTAGAACAAAAAAATCACGCTGAAGTCTAAAATAGACCTTGCGGTAAACTGGCGACTTGTTCAAGGTGTACCCTACCTCCCGCCCAATCCGATGTCATCTGGGATAGGTTCCCGTGACCCGCATTCGAATAAGTGATATAAGATGAGGTGAGTTCTGATTTTCTCATCTTCAAGAAGATGAATGAATGAAAGAATGAAGTCTTAAATATAGTACCATGTGCTCCTGTTTGATATTTAAAGATCAAGCTTTGTCTGTACCTGCAGATGCAGTGCTCAGCATCGGGTACACGCCTGCGCAAATTCACTTAATTTTAATCTTGGCTTGCAAATCTGTTTAGCGGATCCTCATCATTTTGAGAACACAAAGTCTTGACCTCAACACACAAGAAAGCCACTGCGTTTTATCATTATTAACCTCGGTTTACCCCAGAGAAGATCGCATGTCTCCGAGGCGATTGTGTTTCTGCTTGAAACACAATCTTTGCAATGAAGAGCTGTGAAATGTGCTACCTCTGAACCCTTCGTCATGCAAAATTAATAGAGGAGTCGAGTGCTGAACTGTGTAGCATCTGACATTGAATCATGATGAAATTATACCGTAAAGATATATGTACACATTTGAGTCATAATACTGCCTGTTTAACAATGGATTTTTATGCAAATAAAAATTTCTCTATTGCCGCATATTTGGAGGGGGGAAAAAGCTTCTTTGTTTTTTCTTTTCACAAAAATATAAATTTGCCAAAATAAGACAAACCATAATTTAAGAAAGCACGCTGTATGATATTCATTATATTCATTACGAGTAATGCCTTTGCTCTGCAAAAATAACTTCTCAGAAGTCTTCTTGACTTTGGTTAAAAGAAAAAGCAGGGCTAAAATTGTGAGCAAAATGCCTTTGCTCTGTCTGCTTTTGAACCACAAAGATTTTGGTCGTTTGATTTTCAGAGAAGCAAGGTCAGAATTTCTGCCAGAGATTCCTGCCTCCTCCGTTTACAGGTTTGTATTTTTTGTCAGGGCTTTGAGGGTGGGTGACTAACGACGCAGAAAGATCGACAAGCCATAGCCTCAAGCTGTGAGAAAGAGCTGATTTATCCTTGTGATTAACTTCCTGACTAGATCCATCTCTTTCCCTGCACAATTTCTTTCATTAAGGTGCCTTTGTATTCTCCCTGTTTGGATCTATACTTCAGCATAAAGATTTGCTGTTTACACAAAGGAGCTATTTTGATGGCACCCCAGTAGTGTGAGAGGGGGATGGATATGAATCTCACATGACAATGTATTCCATTAAAATCAGCATGAGGTGTTAGTTCCAGTAATGGCTGTGCACAGCAATGCACAAACGCAGGCAAACCTGCACTGGTAGAAGAGCTTGCTGCTGACAACCTGTCGGCCTCTGAAACACAAATAGCAAATCAGATTAAACAAAGATCCTATTTTGTTTATATCAAATTTAACATCTTTGTATTATCACATTATTTTATTTACCCTGGGATCTACACAGAGAAAATGTTTAAAACAGTTGAGATACATTAAATCAACATGTAAGATGAATAAACAAGAAGATAAAACCCCTGCCAGCAGCAGCAGTTTGTGGATTCAAGCCATTCTGTGTTTTAATTTAAAGTTGGAAGCTGTAATGAGGCCTTTTCTGGCATGAATTGCTGCATTGTTAACAAGTAGCGCTTTGCCATCTGGAGTTTTGAACCGTGACACTCCGTATCCCCAGTCCATGGAGGAATGGATGCTGCTCACCTTCTAATGACTTCAAGCAGTGACAGAACAAGGATGGAGGTTTTCCCCCTAAACATGTGTTGCTAACAAAATCAATGGGTTTGAATGAAAATTATGAACAGATTTCAGATCATGTATACTTTGATCAAACATTTGTGTTTGTTTGTTTTTGGCATTGTGGAGATGATAGATCTTACATCCCCATTGCACTGTGATTTCTACACTTGTTGACAGCACAGTGAGATTCTGCAAAAGTAGATGCCACTTTTCTGTTTATGGTGTTTTCAAACTTGCGTTTTGGGCCTTAATTACAGCGCTACCATCTGGCCTGTTAGGCTCATATTTCTTGAGAAGCGCTTTGATTTCCAGTCAACTTTCATATTCCCTGCTCATTGTGGCACTATGTGAACCAAAGATGCACAATAACCATAAACCGTGCAGAGAACAGAAAGGTTCCAACACCTTCAGGTGTGAATACTAATAAAGAATGAGCAGACAAGAAGAATAGCGTATGCGGTCAGGAGGTTCTCCAAAGTCAACTAGAAAAGCACAGAGAGAGCACGGACCTCCGCGGGGCAGCTCATTCCCCTGGTTATTGGATTTACACCGTCCACATGGTGATCTGGATCATCATCAAAAGGTTCCAATTTGTTCTTGGTATCTTTATACACCAACGATGAAAAGGAAAAGTAAATCAAAGTTGATATTTGTATTATATTATTTGTAATTACATTTTTGAACCCGTAAATGGGGTTTTCAATGTTAAATGTTTATATTTTTTACTGACTCCATTCTGGATCCAATCTGGATTCTAAAGCTTCATTGACTACAATGTTGCCGAACATTTCAAACTGTACTGGATCATCACCAAAATGTCAACATCTGTTCCTGGTAACAGTCCCAGTTTCATCAAGATCCATCCAGAACTTTTTGAGTTATCTTACTGACGGACGGACGCACGCTGGCGATTACATAACCTCTGCCTAATTAGTCAGCCTTGCACTAAAAAGTAATACTTTGTGCAAAGGATCAAAAGTAGAATATCATCTATGTATTCTTACTAAAATATAGATGACATTAATCACATAACATTTGAGAAACTGGAAACTCAAAATGCATTTATGTATTTGCCAATAAATATTTCACTTTATTAATCATTTAGTCAAGACTAAACAAACAGTTTATCACTGAATTTAAGCGGACCCCAGAAAGCAGAGAACAGAGACTGGGAATCAGTTTAACTCTTTTACTTATGCACAAATGAGCAAATACAGAAATGAGCAGTAAATAAGTGCTGGACCCCTGAAAGTCCAAATAACAAAAACCAACAGCCCAAAAAATAAATACACACTGCGAGACAAAAGGCGAGTGTCTGGTGTCGCAAAAAGGAGTTCAACATAAAGTACCAGCCACTAGAAATAACTGACTGGCAAAACAAACGACAAACTTGTTAATACTGTTGTGAGTGTAGAAATGTGGTTTAACTGTTGCTGAATTCAGCACACTCTTTTTATCCTCTTCATACCTTCTCTGACTCTCAATGGGGAATTATTACAGGCTTTAAAATATACTGATGGGCATATGTCTGATTGACATTCAAGTCACACGCTCAACAGATTATTCAGTAGCAAACAAGATGATTGCAGAATGATAAATGTCGTAGCAGAGCAGTATATACTGTTTATTTCCGCCATTCGATTTTATATGAATGTAATGTGTTTTTAAAATATCTGGGCCTCAGCACTGCTTTTTTGGAGAGAAGGTTAGAAGAATCATAAATCCAGTCCTGAAACCAACAGAGATATAAATAGCTGTTTTATATTGTTGTAGGTCTAACAGCTCCATTTCTCATCCGCCTGGCAGCTGAGGCATATTCTTGGTGAATGTAAGAGCCTGGAAAAATCCAATGCAGGCATGACCTGAAACCCACAGCAGCAATTCAGTGGCCCCTGAAAGATCGGGGATGAACTTATCTGGGTTTTAGACTTTATTATTATCTCGGTGCAAGTTTATTTGACATTCACCACACGGTGTTCCTGTCAGTCTGTGTTCTAAAATGGAGAAGAAACCTTTTAAAGCGATCACTAATCACTGCCAGGTCCTCTGAGCCCAGTTGAAAAAGCAATTCACAAACCTGACCCCTTGTTTCTGACTTTGAACTGTGCTGCAAATATATTTAGAATGAGTGTGGCAAAGACACGAAGAAAAACAACTGTACATATATAAAATATAATTAATATTTCTCTCTGAATCATATAAAAATCATGTAGAAATGCAGAAAAGCATTGCTGTTGGAAAATGAAACCCATTCCATGATAGTTTTTTTTTTAATTAGCAGCTGAGAAACTGTGTAATTGCTGTTCACCTTGTTTAGAATGAGCATCAGAGGACACAGCTGGAAACCTGAGTTAAAGTCCTCTGAGGCAAAGTTCACCACAGGAGAAGCTGAGTAACGAAATGTAGTTCACAGCAGGGCCTTTCTACAGAACCATATATGCATATCAACATAAAGGACTACGTATTGCGTCAGCATGCAGACCACATGAGAGAGTGCCCTTCTAAAGCATTCATTCGCATTGCTCTTTGTTGCTATATTGAATTTATATTTATGGATTTATACATCCAAACACGGTGAGAAAAACAGACTGTGAGCATCATGTTCTCATCCACTTGAAATCTACTCAGTGAAATTAAACTGCATTTGATTCTGTGTTTCCATTTCAATAGAGGAGTAAATGCTTTACTTTCAATTTGGTGTGAACCTCACAAAGTGAGCAGAACTGTTAAATCAAAACACGCTTATGTTTCCAAGATCAATCAATCAAGTGATCTTTGGAGTTTTTAAGATTTGGAGGGAGGGTGTTTTAACAAGCAGGGCTTTTGCTTAGGAGGCCATTTGACTTGAGGCAACTAATTAATTAAAAGGCTGCAAGGTTGTGAAAATAAAGCTTATTAAGTAAGAAGCATGCCGTAACAATTATACTCAGAACAACATCTTTCCAACTTAAAAAAATTAAAACCTAATCTGAATTCCAAAAAGACATGTGGGCCATCAAAATAGCAGCCTTCAAGGTTCTGATGTGACGTGAAAAAAAATCAAAAACCAAAAAACACCTCTTTGTCCAAATGTACTTCAAAATGTAACTGTTCCATTTTTGGCACAGCTTCTTCACTGAAGTCCTGAAATGAAACGTCAATGAAAACGCATCACATAATTAAAATGTGATACAGACAAAAATGTTGATAACAATAGCAACAAAAATAAATATTGCAAAGTTAAACAAAATGGAAAAAACCAATCAACCAACCAATCCAGCCATGCTTCATTCACTCAGTCAGTCAGTCAGTCAGTCAATCCATGATGAGATGAGATGAGCACAACTAACATTTTACAGATTTTGTAACAAAATATAAATAACATGTTTGAATTTCAGATTGACTCTAGATTTGACAGTTCATCACTATACTGAATATATTGAAAGAAAACAAACAAACAAACAAACAAGAATAAAAGTTGAAACTACTAAAACTAACTTTCCTCCTACAAACTTTGAGCTGCTATACGTTTGTAAAAAAAAGAGAATTATGCTGTCAGGACTCCGTTCATTGTCACTCTGACTTGGCAAGCAGTAGGTGGATGCAGCTCTAACATTGGTAGTAATAACACCTCTCGACTTTCAAAACACTGTTGGCTTGTCTCTCTGTCAAGGTGGATATTTCTATCTGAATGACAGCATGCATTTAAATCATGTTCTCCCGCTAAAACTTTATTACAACACCTCTATGGGAAAGTTTGGAGGTTAGGGAGATCTTTTATCCATTTTTGATATTATTTGAATGTTTTAATGTTGATAACTTTAACTGCATTCAGTTTTTGAAATAAAATTAGACCAAAAGAAATATATAAATATATATTTAATACTGGTTTAATACAAGGTTGCAAATTATTAAATCTTCTTTGATGCCATAATATTGAGCATACCAGAATTATGAAAAGCCTATCTCCAGTCAGATTTTCAATCCAATGCTACACAGATATTGATTGATATTGAGCTCATTCAAAGTGTAAAATTATTGTATCATTACAACCTTACAATATGAGGGCAGGACATTATGGAGCACCGCCTTTACAACAGCAATATCAACAAATGTCCAAAGCAATTACAGTATACATCCTGATCGTCCGTTATCTATTTTATATGCACAGTTGGGGGTCTTTTTAGTTCAGCACATAGACCGACAAAATTGACATGTTAATGCTGTATGATACCAAGTACTTGACGCTGAGATGAGCACTCAAGAGTAGAATATCATGTAAAAATTAAACAAACCAGATGAGCTACCATTGAATTTAACAGCTGTTTAAAAGCACAGTGTTCCTTGAATGTGTCTTTGAGAACAAGAAATGTTGACTACGCTAAGCAGCATCTGAGTTTTATCATGTTTTCTTGAGCTAAACATGTTTCCTCATTCTACCCCATTGCCTTCGGTTTACAGAGATATCTTGTGAGCAATAAAGTTGGGGCATTTCAAAATGGGAAAAGGCACACAATTTAGGCTTACGTTGGATTTGCCTCCTCATGTATGATCCTTACTTGCATGATGGGAAGGAAAACTGTGTTGAATTCATACAATTATTTTCTTAATTTTAGTGTCATGTTACAATTTTTTTTTTACTTGTCCAAATGTTACATCAGATGGAGGGATTATTTCCTATGCACAGACTGCGGGAGTAAACGTGGCTTCAAAGTCCACTGAAACACTTGACTTCAGAGTCTGCCGGTAAAATGTCAAGCTTTTATTTTTGGCAATTTTAAAAATAAACAAAAAATATTATTTTAAAACTTTCAATGTTTTCACATTTCCACCACACCTTAGATTAAGCATATTACTTTGCTTATTCTTGATGCGCAAATATTTGTGGAGGAGTCAAAAATAGAGACAATCTATCATGCCGTCTTGAAAGTAATACCCATTTGCGGCTTCCTCTTCAGCGATTGCATAAAGACCTGCTGAGATGACTGATTGATAATTATCCTTATCTCCAAATGTCTCCCATTACGAGGAAGCAAATAATGGGAGAGCGAAGCAGTAGCTGGCAGGCAGAGGTCACAGGGGGGACTTCTACATTTCATCCTGCACACGCAGAAATGGCGGTGCCACAGAGTGACAGTCTCCAACCTCTATGTGAGATCTAAAAGGCCTGATAAAGGCAACTGATGCAGAGAAAATTGGCAGATAATTACAGAGGCTAGAAGGGCACGTTTTTTCCCCCCCCAATTGTTTTCTCTCTGTTTCGTTGCACACAAATGCCCCGACACAAACCCAAACATGGCGAGTCAGCATGAGCACTGAGCTTCAAAAGTTTATTTAACTACTTCAATTAAAACTACATGTGGTGTGAAAGTACCAGTGGTGTGTGAGGGTGCACGGATGTGTTGGAGAATATGTGGTTAATGTTGTCAATGAAGAGCGAAAGGCAGAACGCAAAAGCACCAACAGACAGCAGAGATGTGGGAGTAGTGGACCGACAGGAATGATGATGATGATGAATATATGTATTAGATAGAATGTTAGGACAGTACAAGCACAGTCAAACAGTAGTATGTATTACAGTACAAGTACAGTCAAACACCCTGTATAAGAGGAACATTTCAAAAAAGCCCTTGCAGTCTTTTTTCCGTTGAAATTCCTTAGTGCATAATTCATCGACATGTAACAATACCAGTAAAACTAAAAATAAATTACTCAATTGATGCCAAATAACAATAAATTAAAAAGATACATGTATGTGTAAATGAAGCAGTATCCACGTCTGCAGCAACTGCCACTGTAATTGTTGATTGCAGACACCTGGTGGCTGGGTAGGTGGGGTTAAGCAGGCTGGGAACACAGGGCAGGTGTTCCCAATTTCTTGATGCCATCTCAGCTCCACCCATCTGACAACCTGCAAGGCAGAGTAAACAGTCTTAGAAGGACCAAGACCCTGGGGCAGTCCCAGCATGATGGTTACAAAACGGGTAAGTGTTATGAACTTAAAATGCTAGAAGAAATCTTTAACAACGATGTAATATTGGCAAGCAAGCCATCTTACTGAACATAATTAAGCTATAATTACTATTGAACATAATTACTGGGTATTTAAAATCAATTTAAAACATTTCAACCCGACCATATGGAACACTGATTAGGAGGCCAGTGTGATGTCAGGGTAGATAAAAGAAGAAGAAGACATCAGACACAGTTCCAAGTTCAAAAAAAGTATTTATTGTCATTCATACAGTGAACATGTATGAACAAAAATTTGTTGCATCTGTTCTACAATGGCATTCTTCATTAAATAAGAAACAAAGGTATAACAGTAAAAACATTGCACACAATAGTAGCTATATTTACACCTTTGAAAATTAGTTGTTGTGCTGGAATATTATGCATTTTATGCACATCCATCCATACATTACATACACACTTGCATGCTCACATGCTTATCCCATATTTGGAGCATGCAAGTGTGTGCAAAGGAACTGTGTGCCAGAAAACACATTTACGGTACATAGCTGTTGTTTAATTTTCTCACTCTTTTTATGTACAGTATTTGTAAAAAATACGTTTTGAAAAGTAGTTGTTTCCACACACACACACATATAATATTGAAAACATTTACATTTTTGAGTTAAAAGAACCATTAAATACTGTTTTTCATTGGGATTTATTTAAATTTTGCAAAATATGTCTTCACCCTCTGTATAAACGCATTGCAGTCAGAAAATGCAGTGGATGAAGGTTTTCTGTAAGGTGCAAAATGGGCAAATTAAATGTGAAAACATAATGCCATAAGTAGATCAATGAGCGGGATGCGCCTGGATGCTCTCACATAATGCTCGGTCGCATTGAAGACATTTTCAGTCTTCATGGGGTTTTTTTCTGCAGAAAGTCTGTTCATGTATTTTGTCTTCATGCCAGTGAAAGTTGTTGAGAAGAGTTTCAAAACAATCTTTTTCATTCTTTTTTTTGTCTTCATTTGTGCTCGAAAATGACATCATACATGGTGTCAGTCATTGTTTGAGTTTCATGCTATTTATTTTTCATGTGATCGTGGCCATCACCTGCCCTCTTGGCAGACTAGCCTATCATGTTTTATTAATAATAATGCATTGATTTTACATAGTGCTTTTCTGGGTACTCAAAGACACTGTACATATGTGCATTATTCAATCACCCCATACTTGGTAAGGTGACAGGGGAGAGGCTGCCAATCTCAGCCATCAGTCCCCCTGACCCCACCGACATTCAATCGCTCACTCATTCACAATGAGTGAGTGAAGTGTCTTCCCTAAGGACCCAACAGCGCGCCCGAGCCGGGAATCAAACCGCCAACCTCTCGATCATAGGACTACCCGCCCAAGCCACCGTCGCCCCTTAGTTCACCGTTCTGTTTCCCACGATGCACCATCGAGTGCTACCCCACGGTGAGACATGGAACAAACAAGACGGACAGAAAAAAAACAGTGATCTGAGGAGAAAGTGCAGTGAATTTATTTGTGCTCCTTTTGTCACCCACTTTCATTCAACCATAATTTCGAGAGTCTGGATGAACTAGGTCACAGGTGATCTGAGGAAGACGAGGTAGAACAGAGTGAGAGCAACAGACCCTAACCCAGGGGTGGGCAAACATTTTGACTCGCGGGCCACAATGGGTTCTAAAATTTGACAGAGGGGCCGGGCCAGGAACAGATGGATGGAGTATTTGTGTATTTGTGTGAGCTAATATAAATGACATGCAAAACCCATTACATGAAAGGATTTGGCTTTTTACAGGTAGCATTACAAGGAAAAGGTCAAATGAATCGGGTTGAATTCTAGTAAAATTTAATTTAATGATATCATTTGGACAAGTTTGGCGGGCCAGATTAAATAGCCCGACGGGCCGCATATGGCCCCCGGGCCTGGGTTTGCCCATGCCTGCCCTAACCCATCAACCTCCACTGACTCAGTGACCGTTGAGTTGAGTTGAGTTGAGTTTCGATGGTGTGGTGGGCCTGGCATGCATGAAGCCTCCACCAAAGGAAAGAGCTGTCACCTCGGGCCTAATGAGGGCAGCACGGACCCCCCAGAACACCCATAGGGGCCACCCACAGAAGAGCCAGCCCGGAGCGGCAATCGCAGACACAGCCCCCCCCACTACCACCAACACCCGCCACCCATCAAATCCCAACGACGGTGATTCTTGATTTCAGGTGGTTTTTGGAAGGCATGGATGTTGTATCCTCTAATGGTGGTGTCTTTTCATTTATATCTCAGCCAGACAATGCATATGTGTATTTTCTAAAATGTAAGGATGATCTCAGTATTTCAGTGGGAATGAGAAGCCACAATGACTTATTAAATCACTTACAAGCTTCAACAGAGTTCAAAACAACTTGTGTGTACAATATGGATAAGAGTTCATGAAGGCAACCTTCTTCATGTTGGTGACTGTATTTGACTTCCATGTCAGAAATTTGAAGATAATGCCTCTTGAACAAATATTTGTCAAAAACAGTTGCTTATTGTAATCCTATATTTTTATGATTTTTAAAAATTCAAATTTAGTCAATTGTTCATCCTCCCAGAGATTCTTGGATTAATTTAATTAGATGCAAAATACCTGATCCATGATTTAGTGCAATAAGACAACGAATAGACACTGATTCATTTTCGAATCAATATCCTTATTGACAAAGAGACCAACCAAGCCAGTGTCATGAAAGAAATTGATTGATCGTTCCATTATACTAAACCCACTTCTGAGGAGGACAGCCTTAATTTCCTAAACGGCACATATTCCTTATTTGATGTGACATTGACATCAAACGTATTGGATTCCATGCTGTAGCAATTGGGCCAAGAGCGCAGCTCCGGGGCACCCAGAGATACGACCAGGAGCCAGAGTAATTAACATTTATTGATACATGACTGTATCTGAGTCTGTTTGCCTGGAGAATTAAGACAGCTTATTATAGGCTTAATGGTGGGTCGGGGAAATAAATAATGGATGCCAGTCCACTCACTGTCACTTCAGCATGCATCAGGAGACCTCTCCACCAATGCTTCACCTCACCGCAATCTCATTCCAACATTCTCAACATTAATTTACTCTACAGAAAATCAACATATCCACCTTTGGAACCAAAAGTGACGTCATCATTTTGACATAATCAATGTGTCTCATTTGGGCTGGGCTGGAGGTATTTAACAATGGTGGCTGTGGAAAATGTTTTGGTTGATTGAGGGGCTAGGTCAGAAATATGCATTGCAAAAATGTTGCAGCACTAAAATTATTGCCAAATGGCAGAATTACTACACAAACTGTCCGTTGTGCTTGATTACAATTTGTTGTGACTAAATGCATCATGTATGTGTGTCATGTGTACTTCTACTCCATAGATACCTGGTATAAAGTGTACTCTATGTAGTAAGTAAAGCTGTTATGACAGTCTAGGTTCTGTCTCTCCCCTTTCATGTTCATCATCAGCTGTGCTTTTTACCTGCTCAGGCTTCAATTTAGCAAATTATTACCACTTTGATTTCAGATCTTAGTACCAGTAATTTATTTAGGCAATGCTTTTAACAATGACAGCCTTTCCAAAACTTTCATGATGTTGGATGTTCAGACCAACTAGTCGATTATTAATAAGGTCAGATGGAGCGGATTTCGCTGGTTCCAGATTATTCTCTGACAGAAACACATGTTGACATTTTGTTAGACTGGAGCAAGTTTGCCCATTGGGTCAACACTGCAGCTGATCTAATACAATGAAAACATTCTGACAGGTGATACCCTACAATGTCTCTGAGTTGGGAGGTTAATTCTGTTAAAAGTTTATTCAGTATAAAACGAAATTGCTTGTTTTGTTCAGATCCATTCTGATTTTTGCTGAAGGTCATTATTACGCTGCAAACATTAATTGGAAAAGTACAGTGCAGAACTCCACCAGACTCCACCAGAGAAATAAGGAGAGCCACAATGGCATTAAGTATGCTAAACTTTGTGTTAACCTTCTTATTCACTTGGAAATTGCTGTGTTTTATCTTGTTGCTATATCAAATGCTGAAAAAAAAATTAACTTGCCAGAATTGGTTGAAATTCCATTGGGCAAAGGCTGAATTGTGTTGGCTTCATAATAAATTGTGCAGATTGTGTGGAAAAACAAACAAACAAAAGGATGCCGCATGGATATTTCAAACAAATTCTAATTTTAAACAGACTTGCAACAAAAACTGTTTTACTAATTATCTTGAAAAGCCCAATTTAAGTTTGTGAACATAATATTTCTTGGATGCTGGAGACAAACAGGACAGATGTTTGGTAAGTCACAAGCTGTTCCTTGGATGATAAAAGATGTTTTGAACATTTCAGTGTATCCCAACTAAGAGCACTAATACCACATTGAAATCTCTAAAATTCAGGAGATAACAAAAACAACTCTATTTTTCCAGTGCATTTTCCAACTAACTCGAGGGTTAGAGCAATGCTTCATGCTCTGGTTAATTGCAAACATTCAAATAAAGATATCTGTGAATAAATGTTTTAGCAAAGAAAATCAATTTACGAAATACAAACTAAAGTTGTTGGAAAGAATGTAGTGTGATTAAAAATAAAAAATATTTGCCTCTGACATGTAGTGGAGGATAATACAGTGAAAACAATAAAAAAACAAACTTATACTGTACCTCAAATCATGTGTATGTAGCATGTAATGTACTTAGTTACATCACACTATTCTACCAGAAAGAGTTACACGGTATTGAAAACAGTAGACTCTGTAACAACTCAATTGGATTAATCTGAGCACGAATGGGTGGGTCAAATGTCGTACCCAAGGATGGAGAATGGCTAGGACGGAGAGGGATTTGAACCACAAGGTTGGTTAATGGACCAACCTTGTGATTATTGGACAACCTGCTCTACCATCTAAACTGTAGCCAGCCAACAGTTCATACTAGCGTAAGGTAAATGGTGACGATATCAGGGTGGTGGATTTTACCTTTTATTGGAATTTTGTGTGTCAAGTCAAGCATTAGTGGTTAATGGACAAAGAGGCTGCTTTTGTTCTACCTCTAGTTGTATTCAAATAATTGCACAACTGTCTATATTTAAGCAAGTTTCATAAATTTGAGGAAATGGCAAATAATTCTATCTCTAACAAGAGCTCCATGCTGAATGTTTAAAAAAACATACACACACACAGAGAGAGAGAGAGCATACCTAGGATCATGATAAAACACTCCCACAAACAATGATCTGTTAAGTTCCCAGTGGTGTAATACATCAGCTACAGACCTAATTTTTAAATACACCTGACTGAATTATAATCAGATTATCCACCACGTTGTGACATAGCTGCTGTGTTCAGTGAAGCTCTCCTCGCATCATCCTGTCATTCATTCCTGTTACGCATGCTCAATCATAATGTTCTGCTGTCAGTGTCTGGAGCTGTCAATATAGACATCGGCAGCTCATTTTCACTATGACAGCAACAAGCCCACATAGCTATCCTATCACATTCATTTTGTCCTGATAAAATGTAACTCTACCATAGTAATGCTGCTGTTATAAGTGCTTCACAATTCTTTCTTATAAAGCCATAGATGGCAACGTTTTTTGATACTGTATGTGTGAATCGGCATTATAGCTGTGAATGTAACCTCTTAGAAACATTTTCAGTCCAGTACATTTGTGTTGCCTGCAGGGCTAGATTGCACTCCAGTGGGAAGACCATTCTGGTCAATACGAGTCAAATACATGTCCGTTTTGTTTGCAGCCCTCTGATGGTTTGCGGCTGCTGTTTTCCCAGTTATCTTTTATATGGTTTTACTCCCTATTCTCCATGATCACTGTTCACTTGCCCTTTGTGTGAATATATGTTTCTCTCTGACTGTTTCCACCTGTGAATGATTTCTGTTTGTCGGATCTGCACTCTCACCTGTCAGTCCATCTATCTGCCTGTTTTTACAATGGATAACTGAACAAGTTGTCTTTATCTACAGCTGAACACAATTAACACTATTCTCTGTATCTACCGGTTTCACCCAGGAGATGTGTTCTACTGAATTATTCTTGATTAACTGATTGAAGAGACAAAGTCCTAGAATAAGATTCAAATGCTGAGCTGCACTTTATTGAGTCAATGTCAACACCCACAATTACTGGTGAGGAGAGAACAAATGCAAATTACAATCAAATTCCATATTAGCTATGCTCCACTGATCTTAACAGCACAGAGGAGCAGACAAAGACTGTCGGTCATGTTGAAATGTGCTGCTGCAACTGGTGCAAAGTAATTTCTGAGAGAAATGCTGGACAATCTGTGCAGAACAGCAAAACAACAGCTTTCCATTTGGAAACTAATGGATCTGTTGTGTTGAGATGTTTGTAAGTAAACCTGTATGACATCAAAACAGCTGGTGCAACATAATCATGATTAACTTCTGTACAACGCTAACACAATACTGGAATAACACCCCACACATAACTGCACACTCATAAACTCGATTACACACATGCACACGCACACACACGCTAACATCCGGGAGCACCTCCACAACCCCCCCGCCACTGTTTTTATTATGCTGTGTTTGATCCTACTTTCCTCTGTGTCTCCTCTAATGTCCAAGCCTTTTCGAGTGGCCAGGTGCTGGCTCTTAACTGTTGCTAACACAACAGCCCTCCACTGTTTTCTCACCAACACCACAATCATATGCAACAAATTATTCAGCTATTTCACACTCCTAGATTGAAAATATCAAATCAGCCATCCAAGTTTTATTGTAATATTTTTTTTAGGTGTCTGTAGCAGTCACGCTGACATGGAAGACGAATGTGCTCCTCGTCTGTCTGTCTCAGGACATCATTGTCTGTTTTTCAGCATTTCAAATGATTTCAATGAATGGCATGCACAGACACTTAAGTGCTTTGTACACAGTATAATTGTAGAATTAAATAGTAATGAACAACCATTTTCAGGTGCATTTTCTGCACATATTACAATTGTCTTGGTGTGGCAGAAATTCATATATTCATAGTGATGTGTCAAACAACAATGTGAAATGGATTCAAGCAGCCACTTGTTACCCAAGGCCCAGAGGAGGATAAGAGAATGTAATCAGAGACCATTGGAACTACTGTATTCTGGATGTGACCAGTGTGAAGTGACAAGCTACATGCTTCCCTCAAGAGTTAGTAGAGACCAAAACCAGAGCAGAAAGACGGCCACTATCAGAGTGCAGCGCTAGGGTTCAAGAAGCAATCACAGGATTTACAGTGTTCGGGAAAAGATATTGTGCACTGTGATGTCACTCAAACCAGTGATCACAAAACAATGCCTCAGGGCCGTCCAATCAGACATGTGGGTTAGCTAACAGTCAATAGGACTGAATGGGGTCAAAGAGCAAGTTTATTGGGAGGGAAGCTATACTGCCGTTTGTGTGAAATGCATCGTGACCTGATCAACATACTTTTGTCTATATCTGAACCAGAAACACAATAGGCATCTTATTCATCCTACCTTTTCCCACTACACTTAGTCGACTCAGTGAAATCTATTTTATCAACTGCTCCCTCTCCCACCACACCTCCCTCAGCAGTTCTTCTGCTCCGTTGAGTTCACAGCCACTCTCACCCTGCGTGTTCTCTACTCAAGCAGAATCATCAGCAGTGACAAACACCGTTATAATGTTCTCAATGAGTGCACTCCACCTTTAGCTGCATGTTGTAGCCTCTGGGGGGGGGGGGGGGGGGGGGGGGGGGGTCTTCTCCTGAGTGGGATCTGTGTGCTGACCCATGTTTTCCCGGTCGCTGTTTGATTCTCCATTCCAGTGAATCATACATCAAAATCGCTCCTTTGCCCTCCCTGACCGTTATTTTATGAGTGATTAAATTATTATGATTAAAGCTTTTGCTGAGAATATAAATGAAGAACATAAAAATAATAAAACACCACAGCTTGTTTTTTTATTTTAATATTGTTGGAGAGACACAGCAAAAACATACAAAATTTTTTTGTAAGTAACAATATTGTCATGGTCACACCAAAGTCAAAAAGAATGAGTGAATGTCAAACGAATGAATGACGGTCAACGCTCCTTTCTTGGCATCACTAATATGCATTGTGAAATTGTGAGTGTAAGGAAGAAGGAGCTACTAATGCAATCAGTCTGAAAGAATTGATGAAAACAACCCACATGTCATGGGCAGCTATGGTGGAGAAGCTTGTCTGCTAATTGGGAAATTGGTAGTTTGATCTCTGGCAAGTGTGGACGTATCCATGAGCAACATGTCCATTCCATTATTATGTGAGTGTTTGTGTGAATATCTTGAGCATATACATTCCATTAAGTGGTTTGGATGAAAAGCACTGCATTGTATCCTGATGAGCATGTTGGTGCTTTGCATGGCGGCCTCTGTCATCAATGTGCAAATGCATTCATGAATGGGTGAATGCAGCACATATGAATGTGCTGGAAAGGACATATATGGAGCTTGGCAAAAGTTAATTGAGGGGAACTATCTCTTTGAGCCTGCCCTCTGTCACAAGCAGTTTCTGTCTACCCTCAGGCTTCGTTGGCTCATTCTCCTTTTCATCCTATCACAACCAGTCTCTCATTCTCCGTTAGGCCATCCTTTGTAAGCTTCCTTAACTTTGTGTATACACTCTATGTCATTTCAGTACACCAGAGATCCACAATGTACCTACTTTCATTGCCTTAACCCTGAAACCTGGCCATCTTCCATACATCCTCGGATCAGACTATCATTTAACTCGAATTTCTCATCACCACCAGCAATGTCTACAGAAATCTCCTTCTTCCTGGAAGCAACTAATTCATTGGATGTCTTCCTGCCAAAAAAAACTGTACCCAGAGTTCACAATTAATTCAATCTTCAATTCTTGTATTCATTTTCCCTCTTATTAGTCTCTCCTGATTGAAAGTCCATTTACAAGTCATTCTATTTCTGTTGCCTCGCAGCATTTTGCTGAATTGCTGCTAAGATTGGTGGCTGTGTGGTTTTTCTCTGGGGGGATACTGTTTCTTCCCTAAATCTAGTTTCTGCAGATTTATTTTAATCCAATCTGGTATAGCAATTTTGTGATATCAAAAATAAATTGGAGAAATAACCTTAATTTCTATTATGCCAACATCTTGAATTGCATAAGCATATTTTTATATTTTAATTTACAGACAATAACCTTGTAAATTGTGGAATTAGATTCAACCAATTACAAAAGAATTCTGTCGATGTTCTCATACGTTGATGCTCTACTAAATGTAATTACAGTTGCTTTATAATTCAAATATACTAATATGCATGAAATATTAATCTGTGGTCTATTAGACACACTATCACAGAGTCTCTTTGGGGCTTAAGTGTTCATTACCACAGAACAGTACTTGGCGTAAGTGTCCTGCAGGCTGCTTCAAGTATTAATGCTGTGGGTCCTCTGTGAATTGTCATAATGCTGTGCTCTGAAGAAAAGTCTGTCTGTGGCCAGGCTTATTGTATATCCCCAAACCATTATTGCATGATTGATAAGCACTTGTAATTCTCCAGCGTGTATTTCATGGTGATAAAATCCAGGATCAAAAATTCCTAATAGGTCTCAACAGCAAACACCAAATTATGCCCTGTCTGTTCATGTTCATACAACTGAGGTGGCTTTATGAAGACGCATTTGATTGGAAGCATGCAGAGACTTTGACCTTTCATAACCTTGGCAGGATGACTCTGTGACCAACTGTGAGGCCGGCTGTCCTTCTCTCGCTGGGCTCGTCGAGGAGTGACAGGCCTAAAAGGGTTGCAAATACTATTTATTTTTTCTAATTACGTAACGATGACATAATTAGGTTATTGTGATAATGCCGTCGCTGCAAAATAAAAGCGGTTGTGTTTATTAATCATTAAATTAAGAAAGAAGAACTCAGTGGAACTCCAAGTACTGGTAAGTGTCGTGAGTTTCCAAAGTTAATAAAAACGGGGAATATTTGAAAATAGACCATACTCTGATTAGTAATGTGAAAACAGCTTTTCCCCAGAGGCAGGGACAAATTAAGTGACATGCAAAGTAGGAAGGTCAGTTGACTCCTAAAATCTAATGCTGTGGTTGTGTGTGTGTGTGTGCGTGTGCGTGCGAGTGTCGGACACACTACACCTGCCCTGTACTCATTGGAGCAAAGCCTATTTCAACAAGCATAAGACATATCCCTCAGACTGTGAACTTTGAACACACACACGCAAACTCATTTCAGGCAGACAAGACGGTGCAGGCATGAATTACCATCTTGAGTGTATTCACAGGAGCTGGGATGTCATGCAAACTTATTGTTCTGTCTAATGCTGAGGTCACCTTCAACAAGACAACAGTGTGGCTTTATGTTTTATGAAACTGTGAGGCGTTGTTTATGCCGCAAAATATATTTCATATCCCCAGCAAAATGCTTATTCGTTGATTTTTTTTGTCTTGGAATCCAGTTACTCTGAAGGGCAAACTCTTTCTCCTGCAGAGTTTGAGGAATTCAAAATCTGAAATAATGTAAACAGAAGGTGGGGAATTCCACAAGCAATTTAATGCACAACACATGCTTTTGCAAGCACGAAGGTTTTTTTTCCTAATCCTTTCTAAAATCATTCAATCAACAACAAGCCACTGTAACTGTATGGCAGCCCAGGCTCTTTTCTGCATTGTTCAATATTTGGTACAGATTAAATACAGATTTCTATGCATTTTTTTTTAACAGAATGGAAAATAGTGCCTTGAGTTGGATTATACGGTGTATTCTGGGGGGAACACCCATCATCACTCCTAAAATCTGACGCAAGAGTTGAGATTATACCATATACATTATATGAGCTATTTGAGAATTCTGCAAGCCTCTCTTGAACAACTTGTCCCTCCCCAGCAGGGATTAGGCTCAAATGAACTTTCCCTTGCAAGCCTTTAAAGTAATCAAGGATGAGGAGAAAAGAGCCAATTGCCAAGAGAGTATCTCCATGCTTATCCAAATAGTCCTGCTCCTTATCAAATTGAATTGGTTTACTTGAATGGAAAGACATCCCATTCGGTCAGCAGAAGATTAATACTGATTTAATCTAAAAAAATTAAATATGGGATGGATGGTGACAACAGGAAGACCTTGAACTGGTTATATAAAATGGATGCATGCTTCTTTTGCCTCTTTATAATGCAAAACCAATGATTTATCCTGGATGAATGACGCCTTGATCAAGGAATGCAGAGAGGTTATAGGATATGGTGATCTTAAAGGACACTGTGCTTACAAATTAGTGAACCTTTTTTGCTCCCACCTTCACTAATGTGCATCTACGATTGCAATACTTGTTGCATATAATTGTTTCTCTTAGAAGAATAATGTTGCTCATTGTGAAAAATGACAGCTGGTTTCAGCTGTAAAACAAAGTGGCTGTTTCAGCATCCATCCTTAGCTCATTAAAAGCTCTCTCCTTTTTACCACATGACAACTTCAAAGGATTTATTGCAAGCACTCACCTAGAAACGGCAGTAAACCTCACCAGAAAGTGTGTGAGCTTTCTGGTAGGCTGCCAGAGCTGACACCATAATCAGGTACCTCTCCTTTCTTTTTCTCAACAGTCAATCAAAGAATCATTGTGATGACTAGTAACTATCGATAGGTGCATTACAAGCTTTATTCTTGCCTTGTTGTTGCTTGGTCCCTCTACCTCACGTACAGAAGCAACGTCTGAGCCACTCCAGATGCTGGTGAGAGCCAAAATAAAATCAATGCACTCAATAAGGGATAAGAAGGACTTGGTTTTGGATAGCTCAGGATGTCTTAATGAATTATTCATTAGAGCGGAGAGGCACAGTCACAAATGCTGCTGCTGCAGAGGTGTGCTAGAGACAAAGAATAAGAATTCTTAACTGTGTCGCTCCCCAAATGTCAGAGCAGATGCATTGCAATTGCTGGTGTTTTAGTCTGGGTCTCTGTGTATTGGGGCGGGGACAAAACAATGTTGCAAACATCTGAAATGGAAGCGGGGGCAAAGACCTTTCTGTCGCAATCACATTAAATGCCAGAAAGCCACTCAGTATAGAAGACATACCTCCAAAAATGCCCAGCAATTCACCTTTTAATCAAATAACTACCTAATCCAAATTCCAACAAGGCACCAGAGTTCTGTTAAATTAAATAAGTTAAGTCAGTTAATTTATTCATTGCCAATAACAATGACCCTCTACCTTAATTGGTTGGTTTGTGAAAGGGTGGGAGATATGTGGGCAAATTAATTTGAAAAAGGAAGAGACATGTATAACAATCCTCATCATCATGGTTTATTCTTTACATGTCATCTCTTCATTTTTATTGCTACCTATTTTGGCCATGTTATTTTTCAGATTTCCCTATTTAGTCTCCTGGTTATTGGTAATGTCTGTGTTTCGTTTCCCCTCTTTTTGTTTTCTCTTTTTCGACTCCTTGATTTATTTCAGTATTGTCTTGTTAACTCCCTCCTCCCATTGTCTTTTATTTTGAACAGAATCTAACGCCTCATACTAGCTTTACATTTTCCTTTAACCACTGTTATCTAACATTCCAAAGCTAATCTCATCTGCAATAAACAACCGGTAAGTCGCCACAAATATAGGTGCAGATGAAACAAGCCAATGTGGTTATATGTGAAGGCATTTGAAATTAAATGAAAGACAACATTTTCACTCAGAGAATGACTTTTCAAAATCTAATGAGGATAAGGTATCTAATCAGAATAGGAGTGCACCTGCCAATTTCACCACTGATTACCACAACACGAGAGGTGTCTATTGGCATTGTAATTACCTATATCTATTACTGTACTTTCATGATTAAATACGTGAAAGTGTTAATTATGATCATCCAACATGTGAGGTGGGGCCCTTTCTTTCTTTAAAAAGTTCAGAAGTGATAATGAAAAGATAACCCATAATCCTCTGACTCATTTTTCAGATACACATTAAATGAAATGAAAACAGCTCAAGGGAATGCATCTATAAACAAATTCACATGTGACTGTCTGTCTGTCTTTCTTTCTGATAGCAGGTTTACAAAAAATAAACGTCCACATCTTATTTAAATGTGGACGTTTATTTTTTGTCATCAAAGGTGGACCCTATCATATCTTGGGAGGTCATTAAATGATGGTGATTAATTATATTAAAGGATTCGGCTAGGGAAGCTTTCTTTCTTTTTCTTTTTTCTTTGGCTTATAACTTTGGATTTATGCAAAAACACATCCAACATTGCGATAAACCTCCTAAAAAAAGCCTTTGTGGGTTAACTTAAAAAGCTAACTTCAGTGCTTAGGTTTTACAACAAAAATGTGTAAACTGGAGGTTCTTATGGTGGTGCTGTCATTGACTTGGCAGAATTTGAGTGTAAACAACATCCTAAACAACAACACAAATTATTTTGAGTTGTGGTGATGGTTTATGATGTGGCATTAAGACATGGACTGGCGGATTCTTCTTTGTCTCAAAGGCACCAGCCAGTTTACAGTCACGGCAGCCAACCAAACTGTAATGACGTATAATGGTTTGCCAGAAAAGCTGGAGGTACCTCCTCTGTTACCTGATGTGGAACTGCAGACGTATCTTATATGCATCGAGGAGGTGCACCTCCCACAAAGAGTGTTTCACTCCTTCACAACGTGTGTCCTATTGACCTGCCTGTCTGATTTTCTCCCACGTTGAGCTTTGCCTTGAAGCTCAACTGCACCGTAGGATGAGATCAGGGAAACAACTCTGTTATCTGTGTCTGTTTTCCAACTTAGCATCCAATACATTCACTATTGTCTTGAGCGATGAGCTCCAGTGCGTCATGAATACTGTGTGGCTTCTTGTTATTCTCACTGCAAAATACAATGTTGAAATAGGACTGGAACAGGATACCGATATATTGTTTGTTTGTCACACCAGCTATCTGCATCACAGCTATCTGCATACAGTGTTTGATATGGATTTGTTTTGGATGTGATCAGGAATGTTATTACTAATTCAATGGCTACATTTGTTTAAATATGATTTTATTTCAGCAATAGAAAAATGACTTCTGTAAACCTGGAAAAATCTTAAATTGACTTGGAGGACTGCAATAACTGCAGACAAAACTTCAATCTTTCATTTCTTTCAAATCGTCTTGAGAAAAACAATGCCAGTCAGCTCCAGGCTCATACGACCAACAATAACTTATGGGAAGAGCTTCGGTCTGGACTCAGGACAAGTACAAAGACTGCTTTTATCAAGGTTAGCAATGTCCTATGTGTGGCTGTTGCTACGATTAATTACTTCGATTAGACCTCATTGCTGCAAACTGCAAACATTGATACAGTATTATCTGTGTTGCACTGCCTCACTGACCGTCCCCCAGGAATCTGTTTTTAGACTCCTACTACTGAATATGTACATCCTCCTACTTGAAAATAAAATGTATCACTCAAAAAGTACTCCGCCGAGACCTCCGCCGAGCAGCTCATTAACCTCCTAATTGGATTTACACCGCCCACATGGTGATCTGGATCATCATCAAAAGGTTCTAAATTGTTCTTGGTATCTTTTTACACCAACCATGAAAAGTTAAAATACATCTCGAAGTTGGTGTGTATTTGTAACAGATTTCCGAATCCGTAAATAATTTTGTTTACTGACTACGGTACATTCTGGATCCGAGGTGAAATCCGGTGGTAAAATAGAGACCCCCCCCTCCCTACATGACTGTGTCAAATTCCATAAACACTGGTCAATATTTAGACGTGATATTGAGGAACACATCTTGAAGCTCCATTGACTGCAATGTTAACGAAAGTTAATATTATGTGTTGATAAGTTGCTCATTTCAGAATCTCATTTACTTCCCCAGGACAAACATAATTCGTGTATTTACATAGCATCTTCCAAACAACAATGAAAAGCTCATTGTCACATTCGGACCGTCACATGTGTGCCCTGGTACAATGCTGGGAAATAACTAAAACTGCAAAAGGTAAAAATGTGTTTTTAGTTGGAGGAAACCTTCCCTGTAAAATAATTTAGCTTTAGTCTTGAGCATTAAAAGGTTCATGAAATATTCAAATCGAGTTGCACTTATTTGTATTTAGGGTAGATATACTATTAAGCAAGCCTTAGAGCTGTGCCATTATTAGCTGTGTGCATAGGTGACTAAGGAATACTAAATGTTCATTCAGGGGATTAATCCAAATACTTTTTAAATTAATTTTTCCTTTCCAAGGCTTAGTGGAATGTTCCAAAATTTCATATGATTAACTTTCTTCTATTAGATTCTCTTAAACCCCACTCGACATCGAGTGGATCATGAATCAGGGGTATTGTGCATACACAGCAACAAGTTCTGCACTCTTGGAACTTTATTAGCAGCTAATCTGTTCCAATATATGTTGGTTGTGATGTGCATAATAACGCGCCCACATCACAACCCACAGATATTGGATGGACTTACGAATCTTGGTGATGAATTGTATTAAGAGCATCTGAAAGGATTCCTTACTAGTGAGTAATTACCGGAGTTCCGCTCCTGACTTCATGGATGGCAACAATGCAAAACTCTACGGACGATGTCAGGCAAGCACGTTCGTATCTACACAGTTCTGTGAAGAGCTCTAAATATGCAACATGAATGAGAACATGTGTGTGTGTGTGTGTGGACTATAACATGTGTATGGAGGCAATTGTATTAACTTAAAAATGTAAGATTGCTTGAAATATGAAGGATTATTTCTGACTGAACTGTGAAGAAATTATAATCATTATCCTAGAACTGTCGTTATGTTGACCAACTTTACTATTAAAATATATAATAATAAATCAATGGTATGCCCAAGTGTCCTTTTGCATAATTACAACCTTTTTGGGGGGACAATATTATCCTTTTTATAATTCTTGATTACAAATGTTGCTGCATAATTTAACTGTTATAAGCAGTGGTTCTTATAAATATTTTTGACTTTTCCACATATTCTCTGACTTCTCACACAGAAAGATGATTTTTAAGGTGCCTCTGGTTTTCTGCTCCAGCATATGTATATCCTAAACTGCACTCTAATGTCTCCAAAGGAAGTGAGGATGTCTCAGCACTGATGATTTTATTTGTTTGTTATCTTCAGACTCTTGCAAGATAATTCTGAATTCATTTAATACTTGTGTAGCCTATTACTATTACAATGTATATAGCAATGTTCTTCCACAAAAGAAAATGAAACTTAATTGATTAGTTCCTTGTTTAATTAAAGCTACAGCCATGCACAAAAAGCATCACTTATTGATTGCTCGACAGGCCACAGTGAAGATGCGCTG
The DNA here is from genome assembly GCF_040956055.1 of Brachionichthys hirsutus. Taxonomy (NCBI): domain Eukaryota; kingdom Metazoa; phylum Chordata; class Actinopteri; order Lophiiformes; family Brachionichthyidae; genus Brachionichthys; species Brachionichthys hirsutus. Next base: position 7,023,823 of record NC_090898.1, read on the forward strand.
CGAACCCGCAGCGTGAATAAACACGCAGGAGTCCATCCACCCCTGGTGTCCCATGGAGCGCTGCCGCCGCGCGTACTCGGCTGCAGTCATCCTGTCGGACATTCGTGCGTAACGCCGACGTGAACCGGACCGCGAAACACTTTCTGCGCTTCACAATTACATTTATTACCGTCACAGACTTCTCGTTTGAAACCCCGGCGGCTTTGGCTCACAACAACTTGGCGGCTCGGGCGAACAGGACGCCCTCGGGGAGTGAGTCGAGGACCGGAGCATGGGGAGCGCAGCAGCAAGCTGCCGGAGTCTGAAAACGCCGAGCAGGCGCTGGTGTGCAGCGTAACCCCGCGTCCGAAGAGGCGACCCTCGGTCGAGTCTACGACAGCAACGCCCGCACCTTGAAGAGACGAACTTCACGCGGTCCGTCGGCTCGATGCTGGGAGCTGCTCCGCGTCCGGAGTGAGGAGATGCGCGGCGTAACATGGATGTCCGAGAAAGGATCAACATCAGCCAAGAACGACTGGACGCGCACTCAGGTAAACAATCACAACTATTTACTTTATACATTCCTTTCAAGTCCGCATTTTAAATATCCTGAACCCATTATTGCTTATTTAACTGTCACTTTAGTTTATACCAAAGAAATCCCGCCTCTGGCACAGACTATAATTAACCAGAGTAATAACAGTGAACAACATTTTTGTACATTTGAGTGAAAATATAATTATTGGCCTAACGCATTCTTGCTCTGCACTATAAACACATTACTCCAGCGTGTGTCCTTTGTGTTCTTTACGGCCATGTGTCAACGAGAATTAACAAAAGCTCTGCATGCGCATTACTCGTAATTATTATTCTGCGCCAATTCTTTCCATTTACATTTTGTGTGCTTGTGTGTGAGAGCATAAATTCACCTACAGTTCCTGATTGAAATCCTCTATAGCAGAACTCATCTGTCGTCAGTGATCAACAGGGAATTGGACTCAGTCCAGTCTCATTATCCCTCCCGCTCTTTAATTGCGCCGAGCTTAATTGCCTTCAGATTGTCTTGGGCGTGCGACTCTGTTGGAAATGGTTATCCTCGTGAAATCAAGTGTCCATATGTTTGAGAGCGATCTGCCACGCGCATCGTGATTGTGAGATTATGAACATTAGAGGTGGCTGCCGGAGAGGGCTCTTTGACAGTTAAGTGTTTTGTGCCTCACACCGCAAACACTGTTAGTCTGATTTTTTCTACCGAGATGCTTAGTTGGAATAGTAGTGCCACTACACATCTCCTCAGGGAGGCGCGCATATGGTCGGACGTGCTTCTGATGATGTCACTGGGAGGAGGATGGAACAGAGCACCTCACTAAGTGGAGTTTGGTCTGCATAAGGAATGAAGGTAGTAGTAGAATGAGCCACAACTGCATGTCTCTGCTGATCACCCTGCTGCATAAATGACATAATATTAGAACAGAAATCTAATAGCCTGTCGGATCACTTGCTTGCCCACAGTCTTGCTTTAAAAAAAAAGTCAAAACGGCTACCCATGGTTTCCCCTCACTGGAATGCAGATATTGTCTGTTTCTACATCCCCTTCACAACATGTGCTTTTCTTTTTGGAACGCTTACCTGCTCAGCAAGGTGTCATAAATGTATCCGTACAAATTCATGAATATTTTAATCCCTTGAATCACATCTTCTAACACTGATATGTGCCTGTTGAAATCACATTGTACAGTAAGTGAAAGATTAAAGAAGGGTGTTATTTAAAAAGCCCAAAGATAAAATCACTGCATTTTGGAATGCAATATTGTAGCTGGAAGTGTCCAGAATAAAGTTGGGTGATTTTGACTTCAATAGAGTAAGCATAATAATTAAACCTTGATTAAGATTGATTAATGACTTTTAAAAACACAAACAATCTGGGACATTTCTTTCTACTGAAATGTCATGGCCCTACGATAAGCTGGTGGCTTGTCCGGGGTGTACCCCATCTCTCACCCGTAGACTGCTGGGATCGGCTCCAGTAGATCCTGTGACCTGGATTTTTGATTAAGCGGTTAAGAAAATAATGGAATGAAAGTTCATCTGTTTGTGGTTTTAAAGTTATTGAGATCATCATCGTTTCTGTTCTGAAATGTGATTTCATGATAGCACAGCATCTGTTGTTGGGGTTCCACAGTATCTATCGGCGTCATATTCTTTGGAATGTTACATCCTACAACTTGTCGAAATGATGAAATGCATGCTGCGCTGTATGCCCCTTAAGTGATTAACATTGGTAGGAGACAGTGGTGCGTGACTGAATATGCTGTGTTCAGGGACAGTTCATGAGCGCACATTGATTAGAAGTCCCAAATGACATTACCAGTCCTTCTTCAGGCACATCTCAAACACATTAAATTAAGATAATAAGGAATTAAGGAGGATTTTATATGAATGTTTTGAAGTTTCCCATTTTTGAACTGAAATCAGGATTCTAACATTGGAGTTTGAATGGAATAGAATAGTTCCATATCTTTCTTGTATAAAGAGCTTTATTAAGTGCACTCACACAACTTATGTAAGTCTTTATATTATATAACAATGTTATATTTCTAATTACTATTTGCCTTCATCTCTTTATTTTTATTTTTTTAGAATTTCCTTCATTATAATCAGCTCCATAAAAGTGCTGAGCCAAAGTGCATTTAAAGAAGAATTCATTGTAGACTTTTAAATCCTTCATTTGCTTCAGGTATCTAGGGTTGATTCCAACGTAAGCCTCTTGAGTCACAACTATGTCATTCTCACTTAAAAGGAAAAGTCAAAGGAATTAATAATTTATCTTGCGTCTATATCTAAGGATATTCACAGTGAGTGAATTGTTTGATGATTGAACAGTCTAATCAATCAGTTTAATCCAGAATTGATTAAAGGTCTGCAGGAACCCCCTCTGACTGTATTTTTGCTGTGTAGCCACATGATGCTGTGTGAATTCTAACCACACTCTCTGCTCATTATGTTAAAACTTAAGACTCGTAACATTCGTGCATGAGCGGGGAGAACCTTTCAACATTTCCTAAGTCACTCTTGTCACAGGGGAGAGTGGGATGAGATCTTTCACGGAGAGCCCCTGGTGAGGTCTGAAGAAGTTGGTGTGTGTTATGTCGTGCCTGCAGGTTGTGTGCTCAGCTCAAAACACTATGAGTCTCTTTGTTTTGCGATACTGTTTGAGGTAGAATCTTGGCTAGGGAATTTATTGGCACTACTTTGACTCCCATGGAGTGCCATTTGTGGGGAGTGAAAAAAAAAGAAAAAGAAAAACATGGCTTGGCACGCATGCAAGTTTCCACTCGAGACTGTTTGAGCTCATTGGCTGTGCACATATAATCTTGAAGAGCAAGAGTGACAGAAGGAAGTCTAGTTTTTCTTAGTGGTTGTTGGTTCAGCTCAAAGCACCAAAGTTCAACGTTTCCAATCAGAACAATCAGAAGATATTGTTTCTTCTTGATTTTGTATTTTTTGTTGTACAAGAAGTCGACAACATGTTGCAACCATCATTACAGCGCCTTCACTCAGGTACTAGGGCTGGGCAGTAAATAGAATATGAGCAGAAACCAACATTTAGAGCCTCTCGTGGATCTGATATTTGCTGTGCTTGTTCACTCACTGGATACTCTCCTCAGTGCATCCATGACCTGTCCTTTAAAAAAATACTTCATCTCTTTCCAGGTAATGTCAGTCCATCAAACGAAAGGGCCATGAGCACAAACATATGTGCAGGTCCACATTTGCCCTTCCGTTTGAGATCCACCTTTAGCCTGGCTGCATTACATTACGTTCAGGGTTAAAGTTGCAGCATTCTGCAGAATAGACTCAACCGGCTACAAGGCCCAAGACGTTCAGGGTTAAAGCTGCAGCATTCTGCAGAATAGACTCAACAGGAGCGCCACACTAAAAGCTGCTGTGTTCTCTGTTAACACGCGTGCAAACAAAGCGCAGGAGATATGATATGATAAGAGGAGCTTATCATAAAATGAATGTATGCCAGTTGGGCAAATTTGCATCCCCGATCCCACTGGCCATCATACCAGTTTGATGATGAAAAAGGAAGGCATTTGCTAACCTTCAGAGAAGCGTGCTAAGCCTATACATCTGGTCAGACAGCTGACACAGCCAGAACGCAAAATAAAATAGGACAATCTTAGATGCTGTTCACCCCAACTATGAAATGTTCTTATCTGATTAGAGCCTTATATCATTGCAGGGCTTCCACACACCAGCGTTTAAATCTTTGATTCATGACTGCGATGAATCAAAGTATGCAAAATGAGGTAGAAACTTCAAAGAGCCCACTACCACTACTAGTCTCTACTCGAGCACTACTAGAGAATGAATTTGAAATGGCTGGAGGCTCTCAGAGCTGTGAGATGAGCGTCATGTGCAGGAAAACACTGATCGAGCTGCTGTCTGCAGATCAAGTGAAGTCACAGCTCAGGTAATTAAAGATGCAGCATTTTATGCCCTTTCCCTGGTCTTCTCTCGTTCCTGCAGAGTGTGGAGTCTGCTATCATTCATGATTTAAAGCTAGAAGGCTTTGTAGGTGTATGTGTGCTCATGTATTTCAGTACAAATTTCATCTTCATCGTGACTTTTTAACCAACTGGACCTGGATTACCCTTCTCTCTTAATATATTTTTTGAGCTCTGAAAAATTGATGGCAGCGTAGAGATCGCGTAAAATGGATAGGGTTGAACCAACAGCCATCACTGTCGGTGTCTGTTGCTGACTGAACTACCATCTGTGGTTTTTCAACTCCATCTGGTTCTTTCAGGGGAGATGAGGAAAAGAAGTGTCACTTTGACAACTGTGAAAATTGGAAGACAGTTTTTGTCTCCACAGATAGGACGCTTCTCTCGAAACAGCTGCATTTCCGCCAAGTAAAAAAAAAAAGGCGTTATTTATTCATAACCAGGCTTTCTGCTGTTCCGATACATATTATTGATTCCATATGATGAGATGAAGTCTTCACATACTAGAATGTCACAGATTAGATCTCTGCAAAGTATCTGTACAAAAGTTTAAAAAATAGTTTAGAAAATATAAAATGTTTATTAATTCAGCAAATCCTCACATTCAATTCCTACACCATCCATCCATCCATCCATCCATCCATCCATCCATCCTCTTGCAGATGATCATCTACAGCCGCTTTTCCGCTTTGCTGGTCATGGGTCTGCTGGAGTCTATCCGAGCTTGCTATGGATGCAGGGCAGGGTTTTGCCTCTTTTTAAATAAGCCCCCCCAATGCTCCATCCTGTAGAATATCTAAAATAAGGTAGTATGACATCATCAGTCAAAGTATCTTTGATATCATTGCATTCAATGAGGAATGTGGATTGTGGGCTGGTGACAGGAGAGGGGCCAGTCTGCCTCCAGAGCACTGCCGAGGTGCCCTTGAGCAAGGCACCGTCCCCGCTAGCGGCTCCAGGTGCGCCGATCACGGCAGCGCCTTCACCCTACTCCCTCTCCGTGTGCTAGGGCCCTTTGATGCACGTATTAGTGTGTGGTTGTTTCAAGGGGCCCGTTGTTCTAGGGTGAAAACGCGATTTCATTGTGTGTGTCGGCATGATGATTAATAAAAGTATTTCATTTCAAAAAGAGTCCATTGTACAATTCATTCATTTTCTTCTGGTTTGCGGGTCACGGGAGTTTGCTGGTATGTAGGCTGTATACATGCTGAGCTCCACAGACAATCACCACATATACAAATTGCTGCATAAACACACACAGCAAAAGAAAAATGAAGAATAAAAAGCAGAATGTGTGATGGCCAATTTTGAGGCTGCCACAAATAAATGAATATATAGTAAATCATCTTTTCTGCTATTTAAAATGTGGGATTAATAACATGAACTATTCATTAACTATCAGAATCAATTTAGATTTTTCCCAAAGAAACTTTTCTAATATTGAAGATGACATCGAGACTGGCCTCTAATTAAAATATTTTGATCTATCAACATTACTCTGCAGGGTTTTGGCATACTTTTATGAATCTTATATCAAGGCTTTTTCAGTTTTACAGATGACATTTATGTTTATATGCCACATATTTTTTCCAAGTAATTTAAATATCTGTTTCATAACTAAGTATATGAGGAATGGGACAAGAATAATACTGAGCCATCATATGGTCAGCATTAAATCAGTACATTTAAGAATTGATTTTATGTATTAAGGTTTTTTGCTATTTGACATATGAAAGCTAATTATTAGTATTTTATTCTTCAATCCAGTTGACTTGCAAATTGGGTGAGAAAATACTTCGACCAGGCCTGTTATTCCAGCATTGATCATATTCCATTTGTCAAAGAATGGCCATTTCCAGAGACATGAAAGGGTGGAACTTGAAAGGATGAATTGGACAGACTCCCCCATCATTAAATTTAATTTCATACAGAAAAAAAAGGAGAGAATTGATTTGGGATGAAAGTAAGTCATTGTCCTTGCCACTACCACTTCAGGTCACAGGGGCAATTAATTTGGACTGAAGAGAATGTCAAGTACAGCCATGGACCCTTCCCAGCTCCTTTAACCGTCGTCTGACCTTCTGTGAATCAAAAGGCTCCCTTTTATTCCCCCAACTAACCCGGCTGTCTGATGCTTGATGTCTGATGTCTGATGTCTCAGGTCTCGCTAAGCAATAGAGATCAAGAGATTGGTGTTAGGAGCCCAGAGATACCTTTTTGAATGGAGTATCTCCACAGTTCACACATTCTGGTTTTATCTGCTTGTGGTGCTGTCAGAGAGGCATTCTCAGAGAGCAGTGTCAAGCATTTACATGGCTGACAGAGCAATTACTTCGATAGTGTCTGGGGACATTGAGAGTCTGACGCAACATGAAAGTTTCAAACTGCAGTGACTATTCAGCCAGAACCATGACATTTGATGCATAGCCTCTTCACCCACCAAAATAAAGCGTGATAATTTCCTCTGCCAAGGACGTTACGTTTTTGTCGGCATTGTTTTGTTTGACTGATATCAAGATAACTAAAGAAATTATGGACAGATCTTGATGGAATTTTCAGGAAATGCTGGGGATGTTACCAGGAACAGTTTATTGCATTTTGGTGATCATCCAGGTGAGATCCTGGATTCTGGATCACTTTGACATTTTAACATTGCAGTCAATTGAGCTTCACAATTTGTTCCTCAATATCTCGGTTAATTATTAACCGATGTTTATGGAATTTGACCCAGTCATGTAGGGTGAGGACCTCTAGTTTACCACCTAATTTCATCTAGATTGGATCCGGACTGCGGATACTGTCGCAATCTGGATTTTACCATTTACTTATAATGGAGGCTTTTTCAAAAAATCATATTTTGTAAAACATGCATTCAATTAACTCACCAAAAATCACAGCCATAAAGGGGTCCAATATGCACTATCATGCAAAATGTCTTATGGATCTGATCCAGAATGAGGTCAGGAAAAAATATATGACATTTCAACATTGTAAACCCCTTTTTCGGATTCAGAAATCAGTTAAAAATACACCAACTCTGATTCACTTTTACTTTTCATGGTTGGTGTATAAAGATACCAAGAACAATTTAGAACCTTGTGATGATGATCAAGATCACCATGTGGACAGTGTAAATCCAATTACAAGGGGCATGAGCTGCTTGGCGGTTTTCTCTCTGAGTGCTTTTCTAGTTCATTTTTATTATTTTTGTGAAAATTGTAAATGTTAGGTGTTAACCACAAGTTTAAATAAAACTGTGTAAATATCACATCAGAACATGACGTTTTTAATTTCCAGGCTCCCCTTTTTCTCCTTTTAAAGTTGCTTTATGGGATAATTTATTCACTACATCTCCCGCAATTATTTTACCAATATATGGTGACACTCTGAAAATATCCAGGAGCATAAGAAGTGATTTGAAGTACCTGTGCTTTATTATTAAAATCCAACATTTACTCATGATGTTTGTAGCCTAACAACTAAATGATAAATTGGGAATAAGAAGACATTCTAAATTCAATCTCCATAATGGGATTTATAAGGGAAACGTGTTGCCTTTAATGTTTTGGTACATGCAGGAGAAAGAACGTGTAGTCAAACATGTCAGGGACGCAGATGTTAGATTCACATATGCGTCAGTATGCTCTGTCATGGCTTTCAACGGTGCAACGATAACACAGGAGCAGATGACTGGGAAACTATGCATGTGTATTCATTCAGTTGTCTCTGCTGTTTTGACACTGGCATATCGATAGACCTTCCTGTACGTCCTTATTAATTCTGTATCCTCATTTATTTCAGCCTGCTGATGGTGTATAGTCAGAGAAGACTGCACCATCAGTCAGTTAAATGTACCGGGGAGAGTCAGTGGCAGCAAAGACGATGGTTAATTTCCTCCCTTCACCCTCCTCCATTCCCTAACAGGCCAGCTAAACAGGGCGGCATGGTGGTGTAATGGGTAGCGCTTTCGCTTAACGGCAAGAAGGTGCCAGGTTCGAATCCTCTCTGTGTGGAGTTTGTATGTTCTCCCCTTGTCCACGTCGGTTTACTCCGGTGTCCTCCCACCTCCAAAAACATGCAATTTATGTGAATTGATTACTTCTAAACTGTAGTGAATGGTGAATAACTGTGTGGGTGACTGGTAGTCCATCTCTATGTGGCCCCTCGCGCTGGCGACACGTCCGAGGTGTACCCCGCCTCTCGCCCATAGCAAGCTGGGATAGACTCCAGCAACTCCCGTGACCCGCAAAGCGGCTGTAAATGGATGGATGGATCTTATCTAAACATGCCGGAGGTGTATTTACCCAGATAAATAGACAATTCTTCATCAACAGGAAGAAAGTGTCTCTTTATCATTTTGCAATTTTTTGGGACTTCATCTTAACAGGGGTAAATCATGGTTTAGTACTTTTGAAAAAAATCAATCTTATGGGTCTCCTTGGGGAGTGAAAATGGGGTTTTCCCTCTGCACACTCATCTCTTTGTGTCAGAAATACATAATCCCTGCAGGTCAGATGAATATGAGGAGCCAGGACAGTGTTTTATTACATGGTAGGGATGTGTCTGACAACCAGCTTGCATTTTGTTTAGTCTCAGCAGGTTTGAGTACAAGCAAGCATCCCTTTATGTTTCTCTTGCAGACATGATCCCTATTATGCAACGTTAAGCACTCTTTAGTAATCTCTACAGGACAAGAGTTTCCTAAGTGCTTTGCACAGTCAAATCGTTTCCTGTCTCTGCACAAGACGAGATTGGTTTCTTAATTATTCTTACAGATATACGGTACACGCAGACTATCAGCAGATCAAGCAGAATGTCTTTTCTCTGTCATGAATGAATTTTCTTTCGATCAACTAATCAATTAACCGACTACTTGTTCCTGCTGTACTGTCCTTGTGAAAGAACACTTTCTGATAAGAGCGGTGACTGTTGCTGCTGAATGTCTAATGGCTTCCTCCTTTTCATTTGGCAGAAGAACAGTGAACGTACTCTGAAGGACAAAGCCCGGATTCTATACACCTGTGATTGGATGTGAGCCTGCACTGACCTAAGACCATTAAAATGGAGTTGCTATGGATACTCATACTGCTGCTGCCATTGGTGAAGTCTGGGGCAGGTAAGCATCCCATGTATGGACATTTTATGCTTTGTAGCAAAGAGCATCCAATGCTTTTGTCTGATTTTACACATGATAAGACGATTTGGCTTTGTTGCCTTTTTTATTGCAGTTCAAGGCAAGAAAAATGAAATCAGGATCCTTCAGCTGTGCAAAGGAGCTATAGCTCTGCTCCTGAAAGATAGTCTCTGTCTGGCACACACATTCATTTATTTTAAAGAACACCTCAATTGTTACCCTAATTGAGATTTTACTGGTGGTAACATAGATATCTTGTCATTGATCTTGCTTTTAATGAGAAAACTAATTTTACTCCCTAACAGAATGTCTGAGCTCAAATGTTTGTTCTCCTCGGGACATCTGAAGCTGAGAACAAGATGAACGAGGGCTTTCTCGCACAAGAACAGTATCTAGAGAGTGGCTAATGTTTCATGTTGCCTTCCTCCAGATCAGGAGCCACCGAACTGAATTAGTGTGTCTGTGCATGCTTGTTTATTTGTTCATGTATGTCTCTTCAAAAACGTAACAGCACGCCAGAACCTAAATTTGCCTTCATGGCAATTAGCACCAATTATCACTCAATCCAATACACCTCTGAGGATGTCCAATGAGGCATTCCTCTGGGAGCTGTGACTCACAATCACATTGGGATCTCTGTCACAAATCTGGATCACATATGGTGTCTTACTAAATCGTCCTCTTAAATATACGGATGAGCGTCCCCCAGCGTCACCGGATCTCATGCTGCAAACCTGACAGAGTTTAGAGCAACCAAACTCTGCAGTCTGATTTGTTCACCAGATCCCACAGATGAAATGTTCTCTTTCTATCATGATGCGCACAAAATACTTTTAGAGTAATCTCTACAAAGCAATTTAGAGCTTAACGAAGGAAAAGAGGGCAAATTGTTGCTGAAAAGTGACATGTTGCACAGCGCTTTCCTCACACTGGAGGCTCGCATTCACAGTAGCCACACATTAATATTTAGTGCAGGGCTGCATTACACATGCAGTGCTTCCAGGACAAGTATTGCACAATAAAACCACAGACCTCCAAAGCCTTGTCATACTTGATAAGCATTTCAGTATGCTTACGTGTGCTGCTGGCGAGAGAGAGTGTGCCGTGTGACACCAGAAAGTGTTTCCTTCTTCAGTATGTGGGCATTGACTGTGTGGGATGGGGCAAAAGGGCAATACCTAGAGTGAGTTCATCCACAGTCATCCTAGTTTTCTACCCACAAAATTCCCAGAGGCTCTGAGTGCCAGAAGCAGGGGTGCGGGGCTGTGAATGAATGAATCGATGAATGAATTTGGAACAACAGCCTCCATCTGACAAACAGATTTATCATACACTCATAAGAAAGAACCCCCCCCCCCTCTAACCCCTGAAGGTCTTGCCTCCACTAGTGCTGCTTAAAAAGTGGACGTTAATGGAAATGAGGCTATGAACTTATCTCACTAAATATTTCACTGAATCATCCAAACATGGCGATGCCTTTGAGGAATCCTTAAGCAGAGATTTTATTGCAACTTTCAAGTTCCGCATATGTGTAAGTATTGCCTGGTGAATATACCTTCCATTGCGATCTTGTACTTTTGCTTTAATCCTGCAATGAAAGATCATCATCTTTAAATGTTGGCCATATACAGTGCAGTGGTTACTTCAGAAACAGAACTTATTTGACCTGCATAGATAGTTTTATAACACGACACTGTCAGTTAAACATCGATACGGTGCATGTTATAGAGCTGGAAGGAGCTGTAGCTGCTTATACTTTGAGTTTGCTAATGTTGCAGTAACTGATCTATAATTGCTGCTCTCTCATGGTATTTTATTTGTTTTAATATTATGCAGTGATTGATATAAATTCTAACAAACACTTGCTGTTTATAGCAGTTTATTTAAAAAAAATAAATTATTAAAAGAAGCAAATGAAATATGAGAATTTAGATCTGGTAGCACGGTAATCAAATTAATTGATACATTTAGTCTTCGAATAAATAACGTGCAGGAATCCACTCAAATCCCTTATTTTGTAGGTTATTTTGGTTTTAAAGCATGATGAATGTTTCCATTTGTGTAAAGTGAGAGACAACCTTCTCACCAATTCCAACAATTATTTGGTGAGGCGATATGCTCCCAAGTTTATATTGACAGTAGATAGAGGAGACAACAATAAAAATAGCCTTAATTTGCCATTCCCACATATGAATTTTGACCTAATCAATTGTGCATTCCCATACTGAGCATTGATTTGGATTCTTTGCACACAAGGGTATTGCATTTCAAATGGCCTAGGTTTGATTAGCTGGAGAATGGTGTTGGGATAATATATATGGTGTGACAATATATTTGACTTCATTAACAAGAGTCTGCAGTACAGTGTACGACACACACCAGCTGATCGCCAGGGACATCAAGCATAGAACATTCTGTCATCGGCTTTTATCATATTTTTAGTAGTTTTTCATTTTAGTCTATTCACTGGTAAAATTTAAAATTATCACTGTTATTACTAAAAGTTCAACTTTTAACAATGTCTTTTTTTCCCGTTTTTCAATAACCATTAAAAGCAAATTTCAGCAATTTCAAGCATTTAGGTGTGATTGTATCTAAAGCTCATGCCAAAGAATCTCGACACTCCTTCTGCTGTAAGTAACATTTGCTGCCCCTGAATGAGTGACTTTAAATGTGCACCTTATCATCCTGGACAGAGGGGAAGATGCTTTAAATAGCAAGATTGGCTTTTTTTATTTGATGCATAAAACCCTGAGCTGAAACGAATGGATTTGGGACCTCACAAGCGGCCGATACCTCCCCCATAGTCAACTCCCCATGTGCCTGTTTATTCATGCTGAGGTAAGCTGGAAGAATTCATTTGCTGTCAGCTAGTATTGAATTTGAGATTAGTTTTTATTTCAGCCTCCTAAAGAGCTCCCTCTGCCTTCCACTCTGGCTTCGATGCTGCGTTTGTGTCGTCCGAGGAGCCTTCAAAAGCGGCTGCACATCTCTCCATGTGGCAGCAGGTGACAGATATTGATGGAGATGGCCCATTTTTCCAAAATGATCTCCATCGCTTTCCTGCAGCATTACACAGTTAATAACCTGTTATGATTCTTAAAGGTTTGCTTTTCTTGCTTTGACTTTCCATTCTTTGGTGTGAGTTGGTTCATTAGATTTTGCTTTTTTTTCAATGTGGAAACAATCCTGAAATATCAGGTTTCATGTTTAATTGTGTATATTTTACAAGGATACATCCGTGATGTAGCTGAGAAAATGAAATTCTACCTTAAAAAAGAAAAAAAATCCCTCTCTGTATTGAGAATGGTTTCACTTCCCCCACCACATCTTACACTCATTAAGAATTTCAGAGTCTTTGCTTCAGTTTGAACGGAGCCCCCAGGTACAGCCTCCAGAGCTCAGCACCTTCTCATTATTCTGAGACTAATTCAACATTTTTATAACAGTTTCCATGGTGCCGCTGAACATCAGGCCACTACAGTGGTGCCCTAACTGAGATTATGGGCTGCGACCGCATATCTGTTTTGATTAATTTCACTTTAATTGAATAGTGAGTCTGGATTGTGCTTGGCTATCTGTTTCAGAATTGTCCAAGCGTCGTACATCATGCACTGATTATGCAAAAAGAATTCACCGTTTGCTTGTGGGTGCAGGGGGGTAATGTAATTTGCTAACAGCACAAATGCTGTAGCAACCCTTAATAAAGAAGCAACTGTTCATGAAATGTTTTCAATTCAATAACCTTTGTTTTCAGAACATGTTCTAATGCTTGCCACATTTAAATGTTGAATTTCACTTTCTTGCATACCGTTAAACATAATTCCTTCAAATATTTATTTTTTGTGTGGCATTATTTATTATTTCTTTTTCTTTTCAGTGAACTAAAGCACACTTGATTAATTAATTATACACCATTTAAGAGTATTGTTCAAACACCAAATTGCAGAGCAGTCAAGGTCCTTTATAGCTTTTAAAACAAACAAAAGATGTTCTGTCTATTTATTAAATGAATGCTTGATAAAACATCTCCAAGAACAATGTAGCTGTAAATTAGGGTGTGCGTTATTACTGAGGGACTGGATTAGGGTGAACTCCATTATTTTAAATAATTGTGAATCGAAATGTTTGCCTTTTGATGGTTGGAATCATTCATCATTCAAATAAGACACGGAGACACAAAATTAGACGTTTGAATATGGACTGTACATGATGTGTCTTCTAGCAATCAATCATTTCAAATCTGCTTTGTGTGACGCACGCCATCTAACAAAGATTATAATTAGGCAGCCTGTTATGATGGTGAAATTTCTGTGAGGTGTATCCTTGTAGAGAGGAACAATGAGGGCACAAGGTCCCTTGCCAAACAGCTCCATGCTTTCAAAGAGTTATTTTGAGACTTGGGGATAAACCTGTACCCCCCACAGAGCCAGAAGCATGAAGAGCCTACCTGGCTCTTGCACAAATTAGTGAGTATACCTAGTGAATCTTTCCACTTCTGTAACATTTCAGAAATGTGAATGTATTTGGATGAATCCAAATGAGTTCCTCTTCATCACAAGAAGACGTGTGTAGTCTAATTGGCTGATTACCTCATGGGCCCCTGCTGTGTGCTATTCCAGCACATCTTGCATTTACTTCTGTACCATTGAATAAAGACGTCAATGTCACCCAGGCATGTCATCTTTGTTATGTTTTTTCTTGTTATTTTTTTCTTATGGCGAGATAATGAATAAATAATGCAACAATGTCACTGGGAAATTGCAGGCTGATCTATGTTTAGTTTTGCAGTTGTTGTGTTGTGTTGTCTATATTGTATATTTATTAAAATAATACCATGTGTATGTATTTATTGAGCCACGTGGGTAGAGAGGAATGCAGCAATTAGAACTTGTAATATTTCAGTACAAGACCTTCATCAGAAAAATATTTTAGTCCTGTGATAATATGTTGTCAGCCTGAAAGGAGTATCTTATTCGAGACACAGTGATGGGTATCATATGGGTTAGCAGTATTAACGCCCATTATTAAGTTATTGATTGGAATGACTTTACCACAATGCATTCACCACAATAAAAATATTAACAGTTAGGTATATAATAGCCACTTTATATGTATGTTTTAAAAAATATTGTGCATGTATAATTGAAATAGATTCTAAAGCAGTACTGTAAGTTTATTGCAATACATCCATTATTGCCGACTATGGCAAAACACTTCACCCACATTGCCTGTGTGAATGCGGTGAGCGAGTGAATGGTGGACAGGAGGACTGATGGCGCAAATTGGCAGCCTCGCCCCTGTCATCTTACCAAGTACATACAATGAAAAGTGTCTGAGTGTCTAGAAAAGCGCTATATAAAATCAATGCTTTGAGTGGAATTAAAAAAAAGGAGTGTGTGGTAGTGTGGTTTGGACAAGTCTATTCCTTAAGATGTTTACATGAATTTTTTATGAAGGTTACCAGCCTGATTATGCAGCACCTCAGGGATGTAATAACTTTTTTACCACCAATATGAAATATGCTCATGGCTTCTACGCTGACTCGTCCGACATATTTGTGCCAAAGATAGATTTTATTTGGGCCGAACACGTTCACAAGTTGCCTTTGTTTCCACTTACCTCCCTCGACTCTAAGCCCTTGAAATCTATTCCCAGCAAAAAATAAAATTAGCACTAATGTAGGTTGTTGGTTCTCCATACAGGAAGTGGAGTTCAGCTGCGGCCTGTGTTCACCAAACAACCTGGCAGTGTGGTCTTTCCCCTTCAGCCCGGTGAGAATCGCAGAGAGGTGGTGTTTAGCTGCGAGGCCGAGGGACACCCACCACCCTTCTACAGGTAATATCTGCGTGCTCAGCTTTATGGGTGCTATTTGGGTTTTTTTGTTACTCAGGGCCTTCAAGAATTATCCGAAAGCATTCAGGTAAAACATTTCTACTAAAACCCAGACTGATTTTTTTTCACCCTGGACAAACTGTGGATTTGTGGACCTTCTGGCTCACTGCGGCTCGCTGCTCGCAGCTTGCACCACTTAGCTTCACTGTCAGTCATGGTGAACTTGAGAATGATGAATTAACTGACCTCACTTGCTGGTTGGTATGATATTTTATTGGCGGATGGATATTTTTACACTTTTTCCAAGAACTTCCTGTCAATTTCACTGACCACTGAAAAGATCGGATGACAGCTGTGATTCGGCTGAGATGTAGTGTGGAAGGAAAACACAAGTGGAATATATTTAACCCACCAGACATCATGTGTCATAAGTCGTATTTCCATATTGCTGCTTAAGACTGCTGCAGTTAATGTTTTATCTGCGCCACTGCCCAAGGCTGCACGGACATTGCTACAGGGCAACTGCTGTGAAAGCCATTACTACATGATAAACATGATTCAAATCACTGAGTGGACTGAGGCGAGGGAAAAAGTGCTGATATTTGTTGTCCTTGCACACTGGCCTGTGAGGTTGAGTGGCCTCCTATCAAATCGCGTCAGAAACAAATTTGTATATTGCTGTGCTGCTATGACAAATGAAACCAAATGACAAACGATGATTTGCTTTAAACTGTATCAAACCTCAGCCGCATAACTGTCCTACCCCTGTCGGTGTAATTAAGTGCACATTGCAAAGCCAAGCATTTAATGTGTGCTAGTTTGAAACAATCCCTCATAACATCGCCATATGCGGCCGTTAATGTAGCTTGAAGATCCTTGGTGTTGTGCCTAATGGGCACAAATTGAAATGAATGTCCTGAATCCAGCATCCGGCTGGAACACCTATTAAACAATCAGTAGCTTTTCCCACCATCTGAATCGTCCTGCCTTTTCAAATGAAAGGCAATTTGAGTTTAAACCCACAAGTTGTTTTTGGCTCTTCTGAGTTCACAGCACTCAGAACACACCCTGCCCCATAGCAAATCAAATTTAATTAGCTCTTTAATTATAACCAATTCAAAAAGTGCTTTCCAGATTGATCGTGCTGCTCTTGTCACACATTTGATCCCTATAATGATAGCTCTAGAGCAGGGGTGTCAAAGGCAAATGGACGGAGGGCCAAATAAAACATTTAGCTCCAAGCCGAGGGCCGGACGTATTTGCTGCTGAGTCAATTGCAGGTTTCCAAGCACAAATACATTTTTCTTACTACTCAGTGACTACAGAGACATGCGCTCCTTCATCATTTCGTCGCCATGGCCCCCTTTATTTCACTCATATGGAACTGTTGAGCCAGTTCTTGCTGCAAATTCCAATCACCAAATCGCAAATTCTTTTGTTAAACACCCCTCCACTGCACATGTTCCTGACCATCAACCCTTTCCTGCCTCTTTTTATAAAGCCCCCCCCCCTTACCCCTAAAACGAGAAGTAGAATCTTCAGGTTTAATTTTCTGAGATGAAAATGTCATCGCGACCAAGGAGCTAATGTTTGACATAATTGTTCCTTTGATT